>NW_010145700.1:20109-27395 GCF_000699245.1 Pterocles gutturalis | reverse complement strand
CGCGAAAGTGCCTTCATTGATAACAAAAGCTTACATCTGCATGGGTTATCACCATGAGGTAGCAAAAGAAAAACCAACCCAAAAAGTCTTGCCAGCACTCGAATCCTACACCATCCCCACTGTAAGAATTATTGTTATTTTGTTTCTAGAGCTTCCTGGCTTAAGAGTTGAGATATTGACAGGAAAGAAGATGCTGGATTTTGAAGAGTTCACAAAGTCTCTGCCAGGTCTGCACAAAGGATGGAAATACTACTTTGCTTGCCAAGTGACCCGTACCTCTAAAAGATTGAGATTTTGCATCAGAACCATGAGATACCATTTTGGATCCTTTGCTTTTATAAAGTATGTAGAAACAATAGTTTTGGTTTCTATACTTAGGGGTAAATTGCTGTAAATTAGCTGTTTCCGAGTTCTTTTTGGTCCTCATGCTCTTTTGGGTCTCATCTCTACCTCTTCCCTTGATACAATAGTGGCAGCTGGTAGAGCTGTTGTAGCAAGATAAAACTTCCATCACAAGATCCCATCAGAGCCTCCACATTAAATAATGTTCTGTCTGGATTGCTTTGGTTTTTTTTCTGAACAATGATCGTAGTAGTGTAAGTTGTAAAGATATGGACTTTATTATAGACAGTCTGTTGCTCCTGCTTCTGCCACTTTCTTTTTCATGACAGAAATTAAGTCACATCTGCACCTGTTTTCTTCTGTTCACCAGTGGTTACAGTTCCCATTGAGAAGAGGTATTGTTCAGTATTGTGTCCCATCTTTCCCCTAGAAGATTAGATTTTTTCATAGGGACTACTGATACAAACAGAGGCAGTGGTGGAAAGTATAATGCTAGCAGTGCTAATCCTGTCATTGAATGTGTACAGGAAACATTTGGGAAAAGACTGTTTGGAGCAGCAGTGATGAGTATATCATGCATGGCACAGAGACGTGATCTTGCTGCTGTATCTTAGAAGAGGAAGCAGCACAATGGCTGAAACGTAACTATGCATAGGTGGCCTGCTACCTTTTGCCCGCCTTTGGCATGCTAAGGCTATCTCCTGAAGTCAATTGACACTCCTTTACCCAGCCGTGGACTGCCTTTAGCACATAAACTGCACACAACCGCCTTTCATGAGCTAGCTGCCCTGCAGCGTGGAAGAACACAGCTGGCCCAAAATAGTCCAGGAGCTCATCAGATCTGCATGTCATCCACTGCAGTACCCCGTATAGCTCTTTGTGGCCACTCCTTTTAGAATTGCAGTCATAGCTGGCCCTAATCCATAGGCCTTTGTAGACTTGAAGGCTCTAAAAATAGTGCATTTGAACTAATATACTCAAAGCAAGAATGTGACAGCCCAATGGAGCATAGCTCAGCACAGACTGTCTCTCCGGATGCCTGAGGACTGCACTGGTTATTTCTCATCCCTGCTTGCATGAACATGATTTTTAACAGTGTGATCAGTTGCAAGTACAAGCAATTATAGATCTGAGAACCATTTCCCAAGCTATTGCTGCCAACAGACTTGTGCCTGACCCAGAATACTCCAGGACATAGGGAGAGTGCAAACATGTTCTCACTTTTTTTTGCAATGGCTACTCAGCAGTGCTCCGAGTCTGCAGTCCTACTGTTCATGATATGTGTGCCACTTACTCTGCTAATATTACTTTCCTATCTCACAAAGAAGTAACTCTTCTTCCCTCATAACAAAGCAAACTTAGCAGGAAAAAACAAACAGAAAACCAAAAAAAACCAACAACAACAACAACAACAAAAAAACCAAAACCAAAACACTCACAAATGTTAAAGAAAACAGGGGTTTCCTAGCTAGACCCCTAATACTTTCCTGTGTCTGCTGAGTGATTGCCATTTCAGGTGGGGAAGAGGATCCAGGTGGTCTTTAGGTGTCTTCATTCAAATTTAATCACCCCCCTTCTCTATACGGAAGGCAGCCCTGTGAAGCAATTGGAAGAAGAGCCTAACAGCTGTTCTTCTGTGAATCTCAGTGTATCTGCTGTGATTTGTGCCACATCTACAACTCCTGCCGTGCTTCAGGCTTCAGTACTTTCTTCAAAAACTTGCAGCCTCTTACTCTATTCTCTGCAGTTCCTCAAGAAACTACAGATAGGGCCTTGCGCCAGCATTACATTGAATTTATAACTTGGTCGTGACAATCATTTACACATAGCCCTGTTTATGCTACCCTGGCAATGCACAGGATCTTTTGCAATCAAGAGAAGCATGAAATATATCTGCTTTGGGGCAGTGCATGATTTACAAGGCATAATAAAAGAGACTAAAGATAATAGCTCTTGAATATTATTTCCAGCTCTGATACTTCGTCTGTGACCTTGGGAGAGCAGACTCTATATATAAGTTTGTATGCATGTATTTGTTCCTTGTAGTGGCTCTAACAATTTTTAGCTGGTGAGGTCAGTAGTTGTCCAGTGTGGTTATGTGCACCATTCATCTAACACAACAGAAATGTTAAGCTACAACATCATACAGAACAAGTACATCAACAAGCTAAAACTAACAAGACAGGAATATTTACTTTTACACTGGAAAAAACAACAAAAAAAGGATATTACCTTGCAGAAGTTCTTGAAACTTTCTGTTACACTTCCCTGTTCATGCTCACATCTTGATTCACCCAGTGCTTGTTGATTCAAGAGCTGTTGTTGAGAGTGAAATCCCCACTGAGATTCCTAACAGGGTGCATGAGTGCAGGAGAACACTGTCACTGTCACTGACAAGCATTACTTAAAAAACAAACACACAAACAAACAAGCAGTTGAAACATGTTAAAACAAATTCTTGCATATTGTAACTTGCTAGATATTATAGCAAATCTGTACAAAGCAAATAGTTTCTGCTGCATCATGCCACCACTTCATGTAACTGTTAAAACATAATGATAAAACAAGATTTCAGTGAGGATTATAAAGTTCTGGTGGAGATGGACTGCTTTTTTCTAATATAAGAAAAGTCCCTGGTTCCCTGTGTTTTACATATAATTCACAAAAGAGCCTGGTCTTCTGTTCCCTCTTTGGTAGAATTTTATGGTGAAACTGTGCTTCAGATGTGAGAAAAAAACATCTGACTGAGACACAGACATTCCTAAATATGCAAGCCATTACAATTCGGATCACAGAGCAAAGAAAAGTGTGTTGCCACGACATAGGCAGCCTTAAAAGGACCAAAAACCCCTTTCTGTTTTATGTATTCTATTTGTTGCATGAGAATCCAAAACATGTTTGTAAGCTGAAATGTCAGAGAGCTAAAGAAAACTTGACTAGAACAACCTGGTGGGAAAGAGGAAGCTAGGGGAGAGGTTTAAGATCAGCTTTAAAGATGTCACTTCTAGTCATCTTGCTGCATAGCAGAATTCAAAGGCCCATGTTAGAGAGCAAGGCTTCCCCTGCAGCACGCAGGCAGAGTGTGGTGAACCAGCTCCAAGACTCTTCATGGAATAAAGCACTTCAGAATTAAACACCCAACATCAAAACCGTCACTGAAAATGATCACATCTTTTAATAAAGGTAACTACACATGAGGGGTAATAGCTCAAATTATTCCTCAAAAAGGCATAGGAGATACTGAAAGCTTGGGAAAATAGCTTTTAGTTACTCAATTTCTGCAATGATGTTAGAATAATTTGAATTAATTTCTTCACTGTAAAAACTACTACATCGATAAAAACACAGATACAAAACACAGGTTAGAGTGCCTTCCTCTCCATGACTGAGAGTGTTTTCTCTCCATGGTCTTCTCCAAAGACTCTTAAAGCAATTTTATTTGTTTTAGCTTGGTATCAGTTTTAAGGATCATAAATAAAGAGAGCCTAAAGCTGACCTCCCGGACATTATGCAATCTTTGTTTCATATCCTGCAAGTTACAGACAGCAAACAGTTATGACAGTGCTACAACTGAAACATAAGCACTTATTTCCTTTTATTTTACAAGCATTTGTTCAAAGATCTACAGAAGTTTTAATTTGTGTTACATATTCTATTCCGGCAGTATGAATTCACCTAAAGCAAGATTCACATTTTTGATGTGTTCCTGTGTGCAGAAGGAGTCAGAGGTATAGTGTCTGCTTTATCATTCTGTGTATCACTTTGAGGGAAGGACGCTCTCCAGTCTGACACCACCATCAGGCTGTGATGCAAGAGGCATCAGGAGCTAAGACACGGTCTTGCCTTTGGGCAACATTAAAGTACCTCGACTTTTCAAAGGAATAATTTCTACAGCAAATTTGTATTATCCTCCTTCAGCTAGGACCCTTTGGCACACTGATTTTCAGAGGCAGTGCTTTCTCTCAGCAGTGCTGGAGTATTAAGTTCTCTGTCCTTCCAAACTAAAATTCTAAAGCAGGGACAGCTATTGTGAGAAAATAGCCAGGATACTCACTGAGTAGTTATCTTTCCTATGTCAGAAGAAATCCATTTCACACTTTATGGTCCTAATCCGAAGTTCACTGAAGCCTGGGCATTTTCATTAACTTTGATGGGTTTCAGATTAGATCTTTTAAAAAAAAAAAAACAACCACAAAGTAGTATTTCACCATCTAGTTGCCAGCCTCTGGATGAGAATGAAATTAAAGCTGAGCAAAGTAGAACCCAGCTGATGTTTTCACTCAGCGCCTCCCCACATCTCTTATGCATCTGCAGGCCAGTCAGCCTCATCTCTGTGCATGCCAAGATCATGGAGCAGATCCTCCTGGAAAACGCTAAGGTGCATGGAAAATCATAGAATCATAGAATCATTAAGGTTGGAAAAGACCTCAAGGATCACCAAGTCCAACCGTCAACCCAACACCACCTAACCCACTAAACCATGTCCCTAAGCACCACATCTACACATTTCTTGAACACCTCCAAGGATGGTCACTCCACCACTTCCCTGGTCAGCTTGTTCCAATGTTTGATCACTCTTTCAGTGAATAAATTTTTTCTAATATCCAGCCTAAACCTCCCCTGGTGCAACTTGAGGCGAATTCCTCCTGCCCTATCACTTGTTACTTTAGAGAAGAGGCCAGCACCCACCTCACTACAACTGACATCATCTGCTTGGATTGTGCAAATCCTTTGACACTGGCCCACATGACATCCTTGTCTCTAAATTGGAGAGAGATAGATTTGATAGCAAGATCACGCAGTGGATAAGGAATTGGGTGGATGGTTGCACTCAAAGAGTTGTGGTCAACTGATCGGTGTCCATGTGGAGACCAGTGATGACTGGTGTTCTGCAGGGGCCGGTATTGGGACCACTGTTGTTTAACATCTTTGTGGGAGACATGGACAGTGGGATCGAGTGCACCCTCAGCAAGTTTGTGGACAACTCCAAGGTGTGTGGTGCGGTTTGCATGCTGGAGGGAAGGGATGCCATCCAGAGTGACCCTGATAGGCTTGAGAGGGGGGCCCATGCCAAACTCATGAAGTTCAACACGGCCAAGTGCAAGGTCCTGCACATGGGTTGGGGCAATCCCAAGCACGAATACAGGCTGAGAGAAAAATGGATTGAGAGCAGCCCTGAAAAGAAGGACTTGGGGCTGCTGGTTGATGAGAAGCTCAACATGACCCAGCAACGTGCAGTCACAGCCCAGAAAGCCAACTGTGTCCTGGGCTGCATCAAAAGAAGCGTGGCCAGCAGACTGAGGGAGGTGATAGACTGAGGGAGGCGATTCTCCCCCTCTACTCTGCTCTTGTGAGACCCCACCTGGAGTACTGCATCCAGCTCTGGAGTCCTCAGCACATGAAGAACATGGACTTGTTGGACTGAGTCCAGAGGAGGGCCACGAAAATAATCAGAGGGCTGTAGTACTTCCCATAGGAGGACAGGCTGAGAGAGTTGGGGTTGTTCAGCCTGGAGAAGAGAAGGCTCCAGAGAGACCTTATTGCAGCCTCCCATTACTTCAGGGGGGCCTACAGGAGAGATGGGGAGGGACTCTTCATCAGGGAGTGTAGCGATAGGACGACAGGTAATGGTTTTAAGCTGAAAGAGGGCAGATTTAGATTAGATATTAGGAAGAATTTTTTTCCTGTGAGGGTGGTGAGGCCCTGGAACAGGTTGCCCCGAGAAGTTGTGGATGCCCCATCCCTGGAGGTGTTCAAGGCCAGGTTGGATGGTGATTTCAGCAACCTGGTCTAGTGGAAGGTGTCCCTGCCCATGGCTGGGGGGCTGGAACTCAATGACTTTTAATGTCCCTTCCAACCCTATGATTCTTTGATTCCATTATCTGAGAAGACTACTTTATAGCTTTAAAGTAAATCTGAAATTCTTACATAACTCTCACCCAGTGGGATTTCTGAAAGGATGACTAGTGGTGGGTAGCTAAGGCAGCTTCAAATTCTTTCCTCAGGTATCTTCACAAACACCATCCGGTGCAGCAGGACTGCACCCATGCTTGTTATTTCATCCTTGAAGAAATTACTATTTTAATCTGCTAGATTCAGTGGTCCTATGTGCCACCAGGGAATAACTTCTTTGCATGGTGAAGACAGAAGAAGAGCACAGAGTTGCCAGGCAGATACCAGCAGTGGAGACCTCAGAGTATCTTGAAGAGAATGGATCTGGCTATTCTGGCTATTCTGGGCACCTGGAAAGAAGGAAGGCTTTTTGGCGAGGCAACACCATGGGAGTAACTGATTAGCAATGACAACCAGGTAAGGCAAAGATGTTGCTAGCACTTGGAGACAGGCTTGTTGGTCTGGCAGAGAGATCTCTTTTGTAATCAGGAGTCAGGGAATCCTGTTGTAAGCCAGGAGAGTCTGATGGGTCAAAGGAGAATGGAAGAGGAGGGAGGAATACAACTGGGCAATTTATCATCCCTGAAATAAAGCAAACTGAAAGGGTGGCTGTTCCCTGGGCATTTGGAAGCAAAGACTGCTTCATGACTGACAAGAACAGACTGAGAGAAAAGGTGATTAAAAAAACCCAAAGCATTGTTTGGAAAGAGGGTAGAAGACAATGGAGAAATACATATAGAGAGATGGATATGCAAAAATAAGGAGGGAGAGAAATAAAAGGATGAGAGAGGAGGAAGGACAGACTTGAGCTCCTTGGTGTGGGCAAGGCACAACCTGGTTAGATAAACAGGCTGATTAAACTAGAACATGCCTACTCTTAGGATCACATCTGACTCAGAAGTATCTCAGACAGCAGTTAACAGAGCCAAGCTCTCTAGACTGGGAATTACATTGAACAGAAAAAGACATACTATTTACTATATAAAGAGAACTTATTATGTTCCTGCAGAGACAAAGAAATACTTGTACTTTGTTTGTCTGAAGGTTTATGT
>NW_010145700.1:0-20078 GCF_000699245.1 Pterocles gutturalis | reverse complement strand
CCTACAGCTGCTCTACATATGAGGAACAGTAAAACATTTGGGAGAAAGAGTAATTTTGTTCTGCTGTGTTTGTGCAGCATGAGGAGGTCATTCACCAGGCTCAATTTCAAGCTACTACTACAGTCTGAAAAATAGTTAAAAATAGTGATAACTTTTTAAGTGCTTACAGCAGTTACAGTTTCATTTGCTTTCTCTGCTGAACTGCAGTAATTCCCATTTAAAGTAATGATGCAGAATAGGATATGCAGGATCAACAGGAAAAATTATTGAATACTTAAAAATCAAAGGGAGGGCATAAGGTGGCTTCTGAGTTGTTCTCTCTAGTATCTGGAAAGGTCTGTAATTTGCTTCTCTCAAACAGTTTTGGAATGGCTCTTTCCTCTTCACAGTGCCTTTACACAATTTCCATTGCAGTCCGCTCAGATTGTGGAAGATCACATATGGTATTCCTGACACGGGCAAAAAAGTATGTATTATGTTAACACATATGTAATACAACTTCTTCTCTAAAATAAGTGAGAGTACACTGTAACAAGGCAGAACACTGATCTCTGCGTGCTATTTAAACTGGTATTCATGACCCAACTCTTGCATTGAAGTATCCACACTGATAAACACCTACATTGTTTGTTGTTGTTGTTTTTTAGAAAAAAAATATAGGCTTTGTCCTGCTTCTGCTGAGATGAGTAGAGAGATTTTTACTGATTACAAAATCAAGAGGAAAAATAATTCGCAACATCGTCACTGTTCGGCACTCATCAGTCTCAGTCACTGTGACAAAAAGTGACTAGACATCAACACTTATCAACTGCATGCTTTCACACTTGTGGGTTGCTGGCAGATCAGACAAGTCAGGTTTGTACTGACGCTGCCTATGTTGCCTCTGCTATTTGAAGTAAAAAACAGATCTTATTTCAGCTTGTTTCATTCTGTCCTCATGTTAAAGCCTCCTTGTTCATCTAGGCATGGATTTTGTCGCTGTGAACCTCTGAGGAACATCTTTGCAGAGACAGTATGAGAAGCAATTGAAACTAGCTGCCCAAACAGTTGTCAGCTTCTTGAAGGATGTAAAGAACTGGATGTTATAGCAGTCTTCAGGTGCAGACTCACCCAAAAGAACTGTAGTGGTGGAAAACATACAGCCTCCACCAAATTGTTCCTTGGAGATTTGAGGTTATACCTGAGAATCCAGAAGCTATAAAAAAAATGGTGTAATCTTTCACAAGTTATGCAGGAAGGCCACTCGGAGCTGTTAACTGGTGTTTTTCTTAGACGTGCATGTGCACATGCACACAAACACACACAGAGAATAATATATGAAAAATCGAAAAGAAGCCCTAAAGTACTTTGAAGTCATGAAGACTAGGAGGAGGGGAGAAATATGGAAAGTGTTGCTTTGGCACAGACTCTCCACTCTGTTCTTTAAGTGGCATCAAAGATGCTCTGGTGTTTTAGCCTCTCCACACAGAATGGCCACCATGTATGCAAGCCATTAGCTGTAGCAGAACCATAAAAAAGCCTGTTAATACACTCCAGAGCAGATGTAAAGGTAGAAAACCAAGGTGTCATTTATTTGAGAAGCCAGTGCTTTACTCAAATGAGAAGAAAATTGTTTACATGAATCCAGCTCCCACCTAAATCCAAGCCAACTTTCCCACGGAATTCAATGCCAGGAGCAACTAACAAACTTGTAAGAATTAACTTCCTCTGTGCACATTGATATGAGAGAGTTCCCAAATGGCTGTCATGATCTGGTATATGTTTGTGATATTTCTTGCAGGCTTTTGTGGGAAAATAAATGTTCGGTGTAAATAAATGTAGCAGATAATTTGTCTGCTTTTGCTTTGACAAACATCTGTTTCCATGCCCCAGATACTCATACTTCTGTTATTTGAAAATTATTTCAGAGTATAATATCTGAGTTCTTATATTCAGGAGCTGTCTCTTGAAATTCAGACTCAATTATTTTCCTTTTAATTTTTGTTTTGTTGTTCTTCACTAATCCCATTTGTGCTACTCTGAGACATCCATAAATAATTATCAGTACAGACTGCTCACCATCAGAAGTGTGTGATATGGAAATGGAGGAAGTCTCGAATGTTGGCTGGACCTTTTTCTCTTTCCTGACATGTTGTAATTTGTGTAATATCTCCCCACTGAAATGTTTATCTTGGATCGAAGAAACTGGCATAGGAAGGCAATTTTTGATCAAAAATGCATAGGGAGGCTAAGTTTTGCAGTCGGTCACAAACATCAGCTTTTTGTGCCCTCCAGCAACAGATATTTTTCACTTTGATTTAGACAGCTGTTTGACATCTTCAGATATGAAGCTGTCTGGGATTCTGATTCCTGTTTTTGGTGATTCAGCATTTTCCTTTTCAACACCTATTTGTGAACAACTGCTACTGACAGACTCATTAGAAAGAAAGCTGTGTTGACTACATGCTGCAGCATCCCAATTGTTAGATTTTACTGCAGACTGTATAGTATAGAAGAGAGAGATGCGTGCCTGCTCCAAAAGTGGTGGATATTTTTGCTGTTTGTGAGGGATGACAACAATTCTGATACCTGAAAAGAATATAAGAAATTTTTCACACTAATTGTGCAGGACTGTAAAAATCAATTCTGCAGATAACTACAAAGGTTTCTTTTACTACTATTATTATTATTTAAATTTTTAAAGACTAGAAATTTTGATAACAGTCATAGTTTGGTAGCCATTGATCTTCATACAATACAAAGAGATTGTCCTTGGCACAAAAATATTATAATCTAAACATAGTATAAGAAGTAATCACAGGCTAAGTATGAAGATAAAAGCAAAGTGTTCACATAAGAGATGATGAACCACGACCTCACCGTTCCACAATAGTGACAGAATACATTCTCCTTGGATTGATTTGTAATATTATGCATATCTTTTATAATGTTCATAACAGACAGTAGATGTCAACTGCTCCATGAAAAAATTCTCTAATTTTCCACATCATGGCTTGATTAATAAAATTGCACAAAACTAGTTTGAAAATGTAATTTGTCTGGAATAATGTGCAAGGATACATTTATAAAACAGATCACTAGAAGGGGGAAAGTGAACCTAAGGAAGCTGTAACACTGTGTACATCTTCTTAGTTTATGTCTGGTACCCAGTACCAGCCAATCTCTTACTAGGAAGCTGTGAAGATGATGCACCAAACCACGAGAAGGGTGTGCTATTTGTTCACTGTCCTATACTAGATCTACATATTATGCATTAAAATTACTTTTATTTTATTGAAAACTCATGAGAAACCGACCATTTCTGCGTAGATGCAAGCAGCATTGCTAAGACTAGGAACTAGTCCATGCAGAATGTCTGTTGCTGGGATTGCAGTGGGTCTTTGGTTTATTCAAAGAGTACTCAAAGTTTACAAAAGAAAGCGAGTTGTTTTCATTAAGATAAATTACTATTTAAGGCCACACAATCCAAGACAAAGCAGAATCAGATACCTGCCTCTTACTGATCTTCTGACCAAATGTGCTGATATATACAGCATCTCTGAGGAACAAAATAATTTTTCGATTTATGCCATGAAGATAAGACAAATACTTATTTTTTTCAGAATCGGGGCAAATGATAGTAACTGAAATTCTATATTAATAAATACTGAACTTGAAATGCTCAACTGCTATAAATTGTGGTATCCATTCTTTTTTCGCTAAAAAATTCAGTACGAATGTACTTGTGACTCTTAGCCTAGATATCTTTGCACTTGACAGTTCCATAATACCTAATAATAATACCTAGCTAATCAAATCACAAAAAAATGAGGATGAAAGACAGTATATGACACAGAAAACCTACAAACTGCTTTTACGCTGTTACAATACTCACTTCGGAAACAAGAGAGAATCATAGAATCATAGAATGGTTAGGGTTGGAATGACTGTTTCTTCTACTCTGTATCTTCTGTCAGTATATCTTTCCCATTTTGATCCATTGTGCCTTCACTGTGCTGAAAAAGAAAATAAATTTTAATTAGTAATTAAAAGATGTGAAAATGACAGAGAAACAAGATTAAAAGGAGAAAAGAAGAACGCGAAAAATACAAATCCTAAGAAGGAGTCAGTCTCTTATTCCCCAGCGTCCACTGAGCTAACCATAGTTCATCTATCTTATGCATCACAGTACTTTGCCTGCCGGAGTTTAAAACCTCAAAGATGTCAGGATTTCTCAATTTCCTTGTAAGATGATTCCCAGGCCAAGAGATTTCAGCAGCAAGCTAATCCTAAAATACTAAATTTTCCTTCCTCAGTGCCATTCTTTTTTCTCCTGGTTTCCCTTTTCCTGACGTAGACAAATCCCCTGCTTGCTTGCTTCTTTCCTATGCATCCTGGTAGGCCAACATTTTTCTTGCCTTTGATTACTTTTTGCCAAGGCACACGAGTGCCTTTTAAGCTCACTGCGTGGGTTTCCCTAGTGGCCTTCCTGCTGTTGCTGCGATCTCCCCTGAATTCATCTTCCACACCCAAGGGAGGCCAGAGGGGAGCAGAAGAGACCCCCAAGGGGCTCCTGCTTGGGCTGATGCCTGTGGGTTGTCATCCTGGTGATATTCTGGGCACACTCAGCTTGCTGTGGGCCCTGCCCCGCCACACACCGCACACAAATCACCACGCTCCTGGTGAGATCAAGTTCGTTAGGGAAGGAGGAAAATGACGGTGCCCAGAACAACTGCTGGCCCCTCACCCTAGGGCCTGTGAGGGAGCTGCCCCAGGCAATGCCCATGGTCATGTCCCCAGCCTCAGCAGCTTCACTGAGGAGGGCGGGGCAGATGAGCAGGGAGAACATGATTGGTGTGCTTGGCAGGCGGGGCAGGGACAGAGCCTGAGTTAGCCAACAGCTGCTCAGGACACTGTGTTCAGGAAGGGCCAGAGGGCACTGAGGAGGTGCGGGGCAGTGGCAGCGGCAGCTGGAGTTGTGGAACATGGCAACTGGTGGTGGGGCCTTGGCTGCCTCACACGGCCTTTTCTCTGCTTGGCTCACCAGCAGGAGGGAAGGGGGAGGCTTGGTCCTTCCCTCACAGCCAAAAGGGAGGGCAGTCCCCCCCATTTTGTGGGACTGCAGTGCCTAGCTCTCTGGTTTAGCGGGTGTGGCTGGAGGGGAAGCCTGGTGTCAGTCACTGGGTAAGTCTTGTGGCCTCTGGGCCATGAAAGCAAGCATCCATAAACGGCAGCTCAGGTTGGCATGAGGAGAGATAGAATACGTCATAATTTCAACAGAAATTTTGTCTTTATTTGGCTAGATATTTTACTAAATATTTTACCACAGGTTAAAAACTCCTTTTTTTCTTCCTCCTTTCACTCTCACCTCCTGCCCAGAAGGCCACTTTCTTGAATGAATACCATGGTCTGTGGAGGACCTGCGTTAAACAGCGGGTGACTACAAGGCAAGCTTCTTGAGCTGGCAGGGCCAGAAGTATCAAGCAGAGTAGAAACAAAGCCACAGCCTCCACAGAGCACCAAAGCAGCCACCATGCAAAACTCAACGCTGGTGGGTTCCTGCCGGAGTGCTGTTTTCCAGGAAATGGTTTTCCAATTCATAATAAACCAAGGCTTCCATTTTTAGAACTGTGTGCATGCAAAAAGCCTCTTTATTGCAACATATGGTCCTAATTATAACACAGGGCTGTTTTAACCAGTTTAAGTACAGCCCTGACAGCAAAAATTCAGTAAGACACGCGATGCCAAATGTGTAGATCTAACATCAATAGTTTTCATTGAAAGCATCCAAACTTGGTGTTCAAAACCATTTTTCTGAGTCTTCTTATACTGCTTCACAGTTCCACAGTGGGCCGTGTCCATCAAATGGGAATGCCAAAGATCCATCTTACATGTTTAATAACCTTTGGGTTTAAGGTTTGAAGAGCACTTTAATATTGCAAATTATTTTTAGAAACCAGAGGTTCTCAATGAAAATAATATTGTGGGAGGCAAATTACAATATCCTTGCAGCAGGCAAATCAGGCTTCCTAAGCAATTAGCAGATGGTCTCTAGTTCTTCTTGATAGGGTAGTTTAAGTAAGCTACACTCACTGTATAACTATTCATCACATTGCTGGAGTTTTCCCACATTTCAACAAGAGTAAACAGGTTCCTTTCTTGGCGCAAATAAGTGCATAGTGGAACACATTAACGTTAACTCACCCTCAACGGTCAGAGTTCAGTCACTTGTTTCACAAATCTGCCATAGGAATGGCAACCTCAAACAGAGGGTACAAGTACTCAGGAACTTCCTAGAACCACTTCAGCAAGATTTCTCAGTGTTTGGTTGAGTCTCAGTTCATAGCTCAAATACCAAAGGCAGAAATTCAGAAGATGTATCTCAAGCAGAAGCCATATGATTTCTCTTTTGAAGAAAGTTTTCAAACAGCCATTTTACATTATCACTTCTTCTACCCAAGTATTGGATTTTCTGTTTATTTATTTTGTGGGAACATTCATTAGATATTCACTAGAAATAAACATTGACTATACACTTCACCTAGCTCTCACTTGCAAACAGGAGGGCCACAGTTGGCAAATCTCTTGTGAAAATGGAAGTTGACAAGAGGCACTGGTTCCCATTCTCTTCATAAGATCTCACAACATTACATTCATTAGCCCCTTGCCTTTTCTCCTCATTTGAATACTTGCTTGCATTTAAGCTTCATGTGTGAAACAAGTACAAGGAAGGAAATAATGAGAGCAAAACAACCTAATTTAAACACAGTTTGGCCACACTCCATACAACTATTTAATATTCATTTAACCAGAAGGACTACTGTGATTAGGAATTAAAGGTGTATGTGAATGACTTACCGTGAACTAACTAAAGATTAAAAAGTGGTTGAAAAGGGAAGTGGCTGGCTGCAACTTCTCTGTTTTAATTGAATTCTGCTACTCAGGTTAACCTATTTCAAATTTTGGAAGCTGTCTTGTTTCATTAGCTAGTGTGGGGAACGTATTCAGCTAGTAAGGGAAACTTAGTCATGTTGCCTGGACTTAGCTTCAGTAAGCTACAAAAGGTGTTTTCCATTAAAATCATATGCAATAAAATCATTACGCAACCAGGAAAAAACCCAGATAAGCAAGGTGTAGGGGGTGAGAGTATTTCTGTTGTGAATGGAGACTACACTGTTTAATGAGATTCTTTGTCCTGCGACTGTACCATCCCAGCAAGGAACTTCAGTTGCCATAGATGTTAAAGCTAACCATCAGAAACAAATCTGCAAAAATTCGGAGCTGGACACAGCATTAATGAGGCCTATTAGCACACTACTAGCAAGGGAAGGAATGGTGAAAAAAAAACAATGCTTCAATAGCCGAAGCTGGTCGGGAAGCTGTGCTCTGCTCCTCTGCTTCCCTTTGCATCAGGAGCTCTGAAGCGATTTGGCATTTTGCGTTTCTGTAGTCACCTGCCATCCTTCAGGAACAGGTAAAAAGCGCAGAACAGAATACAAGAAGGACAAACAGCACAGCTGAGCGATGGTTTTCATCAGTATAAACAAAAGTACTCCGGTATTCGGGAAATGCAATAGGAAACCTAGAACACGGGTACCGCGATTAGCCTTTTGAAGCGCGTGGGCTGGATACTTGCCGCCACCCAGTGGCAGCAGGTGTCTGTTCCCAAGAGCCCAGCCCGCGAAGAGAAGCAGCGGTTACGACCCTGCCCCTAGGCAGAGGCAGCCTGGGACCCCTAGTTCCAGCCTGGGAGGAGCTCGGGGAGCACTGCTGGCAGCTGGGGCACGGCCCACTGAAAGGGACCGTGGAAGGTGGGGGTCAAGACCTTTCTTAAATTCAGCGGTTAATCTTCCCTTGCTGTGTCTCTCTATAAGATAAATGCCAGATATTGCATACAAAAATTGCTAGTCAAATGCTGCTCAAACCCAAATGCATGTGGAATTGTGTGAAGTACTTGCATTTTGGTCACCAGGTTGAAGCAGCGTATCTCATATATGTTAAAAGTGTCAGTAAAGAACAAAGTAAGACAAACTGGTCCCTGTCTGGCAGATCACTTTATAGACAAAAAGCTGTACTGCTCATGACAAAAAGTAATTTTTCAAGTAATCTTTTGAGGGTTCCTTTGGGACAAACACAGAGATGCACACTCTGCCACATTAGACAACTATGAAATTCTTCTGTAATAGGAGACAGCAAAATTTTAGCATAATAAAAAGTGTATTTAATAAATGGCCTGGCAGCTAGTGTAAGTACAATACTGGTAGAGTTGGAGAATTTTTGCACTAGAAAAGGTACTGATTTAAATGGGGAGAATAATAACTACAATTAAAACCTCCAAACAATAGAAGCAACCTATGTCAGATGGGATTTAACTCAATGTCCTGGGTTAAGCAGAGACCAAGTTAACTTTCTTCTTAATAGCTAGCAAGAGGCTGTGTTTTGGATTTGTGCTCAGAAGAAGCTGATAAGAAATGATGTTTTGTGTTTCTGCCAAGGTCGGCAGACGAGTGAAGAGGCACAGCCGGTTGCTAGCCTAGGATTTGCTCTTAGGTTATTGAAAACTCAGATTAGCCAGTAATCTATTCCATAACATACACGTCATGCCCAGTATATAGGTGAGGACCCTCAGGAAGTTCGGCCCTTTTTGATTCCAGCTTCCTTTAGCTCCAGATCATCTCACTTCAGGTGCCTGCATTCGCTCTCCCAAGGCCTTTCCCTCCCACACACCCCGGTCAGCTCTCGGTCTGGGACGCTTGGACTGTTATCTCCAGTTTATGAGTGTGGTGTTTCAGGGACCCTCCCTTCTGCTCCGGGAGGTTTCAGGACCCCTCCCTGCGCCGGGGTCGACTCCCCCTGTTCCGGGATCGTTAGCCACGAACAGGCTAATCATCGGGGGGGGGAGGAAGGGGGGGGGCAGTATAACTGTGTATCACTCATTCTCTCCCTTCTCCGGGATCATTAGCCAGGAACAGGCTGAGCCTTTGGTCATCGGGTGGGGGTGTCAGTATCACTGTGTATCACTCATTTGTATATTTGCATATAGTATTATTTTCAATATTATTGTAGTTATTAAACTGTCCTCATCTCAACCCAAGAGTCCTTTTTTTTCCATCTACCCCTTTAACTCTCTCCCCTATCCTCGGATGGGGGTGGGAATTGTGTGAGCAGGTGTGTGTGGTTTGGGCTAACCCATCACACTCAAAAAAACACTGTATGTCCTTGACCTTAAATTTCAAAGTCCCATTACTTGCATTCCCTTTTTTTTTTTTTTTTTTTTTTTGTTCAAATTCATTTTGTCCCATCATCTGTTGTCAGGATGACCTGTATATTGAACTGTTCAATGTTTCCCTAAACAAGTTGTTCTTCTTGAGCCATTCAAAGAGAGCTACAAAATGGGGTGGATCAGGAATACTGACTTGCTGGTGCAAGCAAGCATTTTTTTACAGGTTCTGTAAGAATGCTAACAGAAAGGCAACTTGCATTTCCAGGGTCCTGACTATATGAAGGATTTGGTTCTCTCTCTCTCTCTCCAGCATCATGAATACGCAACTGTATCAACATTTTCCAGCATTTTTCCAGAATTTATTACTTCACCTCCTGTCATTCAGAGTCTCCATATAATAGGAAAAGGAAACTTAGCTTTAGAGGTGGAAAGACTATAACTAAGAGAAAAAACAAAATGTGTCGCACACATAGTACACTATGGCATATTACTGCCATTTCACAGCACTGAAGTGGAATGGCTGAGAATGTCCATTGATTCTCACTCTCAAATTGCCTAGCCAATTAAAAAGCTTTTATGTCAGCAGTTACTCTGATCAAAATTATTTTCCTGCATTTAAACATACCACAATGACTTTTTGGCATGTAGAAGCCTTCAAAATAAGCATCTCTCGTGTTAAACTCTTTACCTGGAGGATGGTATATTGCGAAGTTTAATAGAAGTCTATGCATTAACAGCCCACTCTTTTGTTATGCTTTTTGTACAGTTAATTTTTTTGCCATATGTTTCTATGCTATTCCAATACCATTAATATTTGTAAGTGTTTAATATTCCTGAGAAATATTATCTCAGGTAACAGTAATATTGTATCTACTTTGTAAGCCCAGCATACAAACCTATTCTCCGCCCCCCCATACTTATTACTGTAAACAGAATAATTCAAGACAGGAATATTTCATGCTTATCAACTGACAATATTTATTATTATAACTAAAAACTCTACATACAGCATCGCACAAAATTATAGCAGACTGATCAACAAAACCATGCTCATATGCAACTGTGCCAGCGCTTTAACAGAAGTTCAACATGTTGTGTGTTAGGTGTCTTAGTAAAGTGGCAATTTAGAGGAGTACTTCATGGGAGTACAGAAGTGCAAACTTTAATTCAAGGCATATGTACAAAACACAAGAGGATTGCTATACGTGCCACAGGTCTAAAAAACCCCAAACCAACCCCCCCACCTCAAAACACACCAAAAGAAGTTACATGAGTAAGTACTTGCACTCTTAGCAACCAACAGTGCTACCACACTGAAAGTCTTGCCCTCTATCAAGAAGCAGAGAAATGCAATCTGAAGAAATGCCCTTAGCTTGCAGTTTCAGACATATTAATGCGGCTATATCACATTAACTGCAGGGGATTTTTTTTTTTTGTTTGGCAAGACTGAAAGAATTACAGCACTATAAACGCACTTAGCCAGTGTATTACCAGTAATTCCTGAATTATTATATAAAGTAACTGTGTACAACAGTTGACTGTTAAAGGAAATAGTGTTTTTACATCAAAAGGTGATACCGTATACAATTCAAGTATGTAACTACAGGTGTGGAAATTCTGGCCTTCTGTTCCTGTGCACTATATGAAACAGATCAGTAATTACTTTTTCATTTTTAATCTTTCCTCTACACCTTTTCCCAAATGCCTTGACAAAAGGTGTAGATGGATAAATAAAAATGTACCTGCAATCCTACGTCTTTGGCACATTACTGTTCCAAAGTTGTTCACAGCCATGTGAGCACAACTGTCCAGTCCAACATGACCTCCGGATTTTCAGCATGCAGCTGTAATCCTCTCAGTTCACTCTCATGTCAACACCTTCTTGTATTTGACTGCAAGATTCCAGTTCCTGTTGTCCCCTACTTTTTATTTGCACCCTTTTCACCATCTGTTCCAACCAGTTGCCCAGGCAGAGATGTTATCTTCTCTTCTGCAAAGTGAGCAGCTTGACTGCACAACGTCATCTGTGGACAATCAGGGAAACACGAAGATAAAAGCATGTAACAGTACTTCTCTCATATCAGCTTTTGGGATGGCCTGGAGACACATTTACACTTCTGCCTGAGCACTAGTGGAAGCGCTGAAGACTTTACAAGCTTGAAAAACACTGCTTTACAAAAACAAAATTCTGATCAGGAGACAGTTTAAATTCCAAAGAAAATTGGCCTCCTATAAACATATTTTAATTGCTGTCTAGAGTAATTTAAAACAACCATGAAATACTCTAGGGGTTTTAAAATTATAAAGGCTTTTTCTCCTGTTAGCAAGTTAAACTCAAGACAGCAGTTAAACAGAAGTTACCATAAGCTTTGGTGAAAAACCTTAGTACCTACAGAGCTACAAAACAGAGTTCAAGTAACAAATTAGTAGCAGACATGACTACAAAAAAACCCAAACAACCCAAACAATGAAAAAGTGTAAGAATCCCCTCAAAAAAAGCGTTCATAGCTTTTGCTACACAGACACCACATTCTGTGAATATGGGAAGTCAGAATTTGGAGGCAGTTTTACCAACTTTGCTAGTTAAGCCAAGAAAGATAAAAACCAGAAATGTGAGAAACAAGGCCTGTGTGAATCCTGCTTTATTATTCCAGTGCCTCAATATATTTCATGTTCTTGAAAATTACTTTCTAAGTGCAGCAGAGACTGTGCCTTCAACAAGGACAAGAACAGAATTACAACTGGGTTAGCCCATTTTTAAGTATTTCCACAAGCAGTGCTATGGTAGCCTACCACTATATTAATACATGAACTCCTTTTTGGACTTCCCCAGATTCATGGGAAAATAAACCAGAAAATGCAGATGAAAGTACCAGAAAACTACAAAACCAAAGCAAGCATTTACATAATCATAGTGAACTCTGAAGCTGAGGATTGTGTGTCTGTGCACATAAATCTTTATAAACAAACACATATGAATGGCTGGGTTCCCCACTCCCCCTACCAAACAGAACACATAGGCAGTATCTTTCAAATGGGTTTTGGATAGGGAAATGTGAGTAGAGTGGACAAAGAAAATAACAAAGGAAAAGAACAGTGAGATTTTATTTCCTTGGCATGTGAAAGTACAGAAATGTTACTACAGCACTTACTGTTATTACCTTTTGGATCCCCAATTCATCACAAACTACAGCATTAACTACATCAGTGGTGGAATTTACACAATATTTACATTTTCAAAATGATTTATTTTTCTTAATGATATCCACACTTTATGCAGCCTATGAACCTGAAGAAAATGCATTTGCTTTGAAAGCCATAATAGTTAAGTGTTTTGAGGTGTTCAAAGTCAAAGAAGTAGTCCTGAGATTTCAGATGTTAAAGCTTTCTCCACAGCCACATGTTCCTTTGATGTTTGGATTATTGAAGACAAATTCACTGGACAGTTTGTCTTCTACATAGTCCATTTCAGTTCCTAGAAGTGTCAGCTGTGCCTTCTTCTCAATAAACACTCTAACCCCTTGAAGACAACAAAGAAAAAAAATTACAGCAAAATCATTACTCACTTTTAAATTCTCTTTTGACCAGTGATAAAAAACGAAAACTAAGTACGAAGACTACCAGTTTAACTTGGTTTCCCTGGCCTTACATGGGGCACTTCCATCGCTGTTTTGCTCTACCTATAAAACACTCGCAACAGTCCAACACTGTTATTTGCGTGTGCACATGAATGTAGGTACTTTGGGGGGGAAATTTACAACATGATGCCCAGGGAAATAAAGTTGTAGAATTTTGTAACGAATCTCAGCTTCAATACTTAAATCCCCTGCATTACAGCCAGTAACCAACTTCCTACCAATCTTCAAGTCCATGCATCCAACAAGATGTCCCAGCACCTTGAAAAACCAAAAGTTCTTCTTTCAAAATGGTTATTTTTTCTTTGGCCAAAACTATTAGGTCTACATTAACTACTATGTGTGAACTTTCAAAGATATCACAGCCTTTAAGGATTAAGAATTAGCAGTTGATTTTAGGAACTAGAAAGGAATCCCTTTTCTAAAGTATACAAAGTATCTACCTCTCTGGAAAGTTACTGAACTTTAAAACTGCAAATCTGACACAAAGGTGGGAGTGGAGTGCTTCAGCTGTCCACAGACTAGGAAATAATAAAAATAAAAATGCAAAATTGTATCAGTAAACAGCAACAAGAAGTCACTGAGTTATATGAGAGACTGCTGGAAAGCTGCTTCATCATAGTAGACACTGAGACAAAACATATTACCAACACACCTCAAGTCTGTGGGCAACTGAGTTGAATCTCCACATTTTTGGGGTCAATTTGGACAGTAACAGTGAAGACTAAACCTAATGAAAGAGTTTAAGGACTTGATCCCTGAAGCAGTCACTTAATACCTAAAAGCCAGAAAATTTGTGCTGGGATCCAAAGCCACTGACGACAGAGCTACATAGAAGTCAAGAGCCTTCAGTGGAAATCTGTCTAGAAGCAATCAGAACAAAACAGAAAGTATACACAGGCACACCTTAAACTTTGTCTGGCTTTGGAACTTCAAGTCTCTGCCCTGACTGAGGGAAACTGCTTTTATCTTCCTTAAGATTCAAATCAGGAAATGCCTTCTGAAAAAGTATTTTCAGCCCTGCAAAGTTAGAGCAGTTGAGTCAAGCAGAAAAGGTAACTCAAGAAGACAACTGAATTTGAAATGAAGAGGCATCTGCAGAATGAGGTGGCAGTCCCTAACTCACACACTCTAGTTCAATTTAATTCTTGCTGAAGTTCCAACTAATTCTCTGTTTAAATGAATAAAATTTATGATTTGGTCACAGGCATTCTGAATACATCTGGAAGATAGGCTCTGCCTAGTAGAGTAGCTTCTGTAAGAAAATGATTGCGGTTTCCCACTGTGCTGGTTTTGGCTGAGATAAGTTTCTTCACAGTGGTTAGTATGGGGCTATGTTTCGGACTTGTGCTGAAAACAGCATTGATACCACAGGGATGTTTTCGTCACTGCTGAGGAGTGCTTATACAAAGAGATAGCTGAACAGCTGCCTGCCAATGGGAAGTGGTGAATGAATTCCTTGTTTTGCTTTGCTTGTGTGTGCAGCTCTTGCTTTACCTGTTAAACTGTTTTAATCTCAACACACAAATTTTCTCACTTTTACCCTTCCAGTTCTCTCCCTCCCTCCACTGGTAGGGAGTGAGCGAGCGGCTGCATGAGGCTTATAGCTGCCTGGGGTTAAACCACAACAGTCCTTTTTGGTGCCTGAACAGGGGCTCAAAGGGATTTGACTGGAATGCGCTAGATCGAATTTATAGCTGTTACTGCTGTTTATCTGTTAATCAGCAGGCCCCTGTGCTTGCCATGAAGCTTGCTTGCCTTACTGCATATTAACATCTAGTGCTCCTCAGTGGCTGCTTTTTGCTTTTGCTTCTTTCTATACTGCTTATCATCTGACTCTGCTGTGCCTGGGAATGTTCTGATAATAGCAATAGCCATGCGCCTGGGCTGGCAGACAGCCAGGGCATTGCTGCTATTTCTGTGCTGCTGTACTGGACAGTGTGAACTCAAGCTGAAAGGTCGGTGACCTGTGTATGAATTCACGTGGGAGCAGGACACCCCAAAGCATCTGCAGTCGTGGTTATGTCTGTGCCACAGCAGGTATACCTCTGAAGGGATTGTGGCCCAAGGATAAGTCCACACTGGAGAAGGTACACCTTGAAGAATCTGTGGCTGTGGCTAAGTCCACATGCTGCAGCAAATACACCTTGAAGCATCAGTGGCTGTGCATAAGGTCATGCTGGAGCACCTCAAGGCGTGTGGCCATGGATAAGGCCATGACAGAGGAGATACAACCCTGGAGGGACTGCAGCCATGAGTAAGGCCATGTTGCAACAAGTTTACTTCTGAAGGGACTGTGGCTGTGGGTAAGGCCACACTAGAGCAGGTGTACCTCAAAGCAACTACAGCTGTGGATAAGTCTGTGCCACAGCAGGTATACCCCTGGAGGCACTGTGGCTTGTAGATAAGGCTCCACTTGGAGCACGTACACCACTAAGGAGCTGAAGTCTGTGGATAAGTCCAATCAGGAGCAGGGGCAAGGGGAGGAGTTCACTGCAATGTTAAACCTGATGGTCTGGTTCAAAGTGACCAGGGGTGGAGATTATAATGGAAATACCTTTAAATTGTTGTAACCCATTATTTGAGTTGCACATTATAGCAATTACTATAGCAGTAACCACCTGAAACAATGGAAGACAAGCCTTACAAGAAGCAGTGCAAGTGCAGCAGTGACTTGACCTGAGCTGGCTTTGGTGCTCACTAACTCCACACAACACACCACCTCTCTGTCCTGAGTGACCACAGTAACAGATGGAGCCCAAAAGTCATGGACTAAATGAACTCAGTGGACATTCTATGAACATTTTACAGGCATGGTCCCCATGGACTCAGAGAATGGTATCTATATACTATATCAAAGGAAGAGAAGGAGCATGGTGGTTAATGAGGACGTATTGGATAGTGTGGGACATGAGCATGACATAAATGGTATGGAATACGGAGTGGAAAGTGTGCTGGTTTTGTCTGAGACACTTTATTTTCAGCACAAATCCAAAACATAGCCCCATACTAGCTGCTATGAAGAAAACCGTGTTGATAACACAGGGGTGCTTTCACTACAGCTGAGCAGTGCTTACACTGAGTCAAGGCTTTTTCTGCTCCTCACGGGACTGCACCAGTGAGTAGGCTCTGGGGGTGCACAAGAAGTTGGGAGGGGACACAGTTGGGACAGCTGACTCCAACTGACCAAAGGGTTATCCCATACAATATGACATCACAATCAGCATATAAAGCTGGGGGAAAAATAAGGAAGGGGGGATGTTTGGAGTGATGGCATTTGTCTTCCCAAGTAACCATTAAACATGATGGAGCCCTGCTTTCCTGGAGATGGCTGAACAGTTGCCTGCCAGTGGGAAGTGGCGAATTAATTCCTTGTTTTGCTTTGCTTGCATGCATGGCTTTTGATTTACTTATTAAACTGTCTTAATGTCAACCCACAAGTTTTCTCACTTTTACTGTTCTGATTCTCCTTCCCATCCCACAGTGGGAGAGTGAGTGAGCAGCTGCGTGAGGCTTATGCCTGGTTGGGGTTCAACCACAACAGGAACTTCAGCAATAGATCCTTCACGGGCTGCTCAATGAGATTATCAGGCAGAAAGCTTAAATATCAGCATATGAAAACAATTTGTAAAATACTCTTAAATTAAAATAATAGAATCTGTTGTTACAAAGCAATATAAAGGTCAAAAGCATAAAGACTTTAAAAACAAATTACGAATCAATGAAGACTAAGACTAGTTAGAGAAGATAATGAGGAAAATCCCTTGCAAATAAAATCTTTCCTTTACCAAACTTTGGTTTAAGTATACTGACAAAGCATGCATTGTTATGAATTCTCTAAATATCTGCTGCAAGCCACCTCCAAAGACATGAATGACAGACTGCACTATTCTAATAGGGTAGTTTCTGACACACAGACTGCAAAGCTGCAAATCTTAACTGGTTACTTCAAAACAGAAACTAAGGTGACAACTATTCCCATAACAGAACAGTAAGACCTCTTGCTATAATGTGTTACTTCAAGTAAATTCTAACCTATACCTTGGCAAACCTGTAATAAGTTATTCTTCCCCACCACCACAGAAATTTGCTCTGCTGCATCAAAAACTCACCATCCTGAACTACTTCTTCATCAGAGTCTCCTTTTGATTTTGTATATTCTAATGTGTAAGAAAGTCCATTGCATCCTCTTGTACGAACACCTACTTTCACACCTACCTAAAAAAAAAACAAAAACAAAAAGCAAGCCAACAACATATTAATTACTTTATAAAAACCTATTCTGGAACACCAAGATAAAAAGTATGCAGAACAACGAAATGCTGAATTTATTATTCTCCACTGCCTCAAAGCAGAAGTCAATTAGCTTAATGGATTAAGAGGTAACATTTTTTTCCTTTTACAAAATTGGACTGCCAATGCAAAAGCAAACATCAGATGTTTGCTACTGTGGATCAAGCTCTGAAGTACGTTAGTTTTGAAGTAATAAACTGTTGTCACTCCTGTAGGTGTCTGGTCTCAAAAAGACAGCCAAAATTTCAAAGACTGATATTTTTGTGACTTCAAATTAAAGTTTACTCAGATGCTAATTCAGGTGCTATGTTAAGGTTATTGACAGTAAAGTAATTCTGAAGCTGTGAGGCCACAAGAAGTGCAGTTACTAGATTTTCACAGAACTCTTGTAATGACACCATCATAAAACTTACTTCAAACCACAGTTTTAAAAAACATACTTTGATTTTTTTATTACCTCTATTGCCAGTCTCACTTAAAAAGAAATCTCCTCCTTAAATAAAGTACATTTATTTGCTGTTTTAATCTACCTTAAAGTCGACCTTAGCCAATAAGTTTATAACATTCACAGTATTCTATAAGTTTGACAGAAAGAGCATCTGTGTAAGTAAGGAACTGAGAAAAAGTTTTAAAGAAACAGAAAACTATTTGTGCACAACAATCTTTCAAAAGCATCTGTACCACTTTCCACATACTCATGCTTCATCGTTGAAGAGGAAAATTATGTTGTCTATTTCCACAATCAAAGTTATGATAAAAACGTATCAAAGCATATCACTTGTCTTCAAGTGGGATCTCAGACAAACAGCATTTGATCTTTTCAGACTAAATACCTTTCTTTACAGAATCTGCTACAAATAATGGGCTGGAAAATGCAAACAGCTTTTATAGCAAGGGGATAACTGACCAGCTAACCTGTAGGCTTAGGGCTTCCTGAGGATGGTTTAAAAGAAGCAATGGGCCTTGTATGAAAAAGAGAAATATTATTATTGAAATAATACTGTAAAGCAAGAAAACCTAATGCTTTTTTTT
Source organism: Pterocles gutturalis (assembly GCF_000699245.1). Taxonomy (NCBI): domain Eukaryota; kingdom Metazoa; phylum Chordata; class Aves; order Pterocliformes; family Pteroclidae; genus Pterocles; species Pterocles gutturalis. The sequence continues at coordinate 1,916 of NW_010145700.1, read as the reverse complement.
ACAATGATTAGAAAGCAAGACTCTGTTTTTCCCCCAAGAAAAAAAGATGACAAGCTCAATCAGTTATTTGGAGAAACTGATAGTTTCTGAAATGACGCAAAGTTTCCTAAGAATTAGATGTCTTCCAATGGGTATGAATCTAACTTTATTACAGTATACTTCACTATGAAAATTTCTGGAAGAAATGAATTAACGACGTGTTAATATCAACAGCTGAAGATATTCTCCCTACCAGAAGTCACCTCTATGTCATACTAAAAGGCTTCATTAAAAAATATCTCACAAATATTTTGAAGCTTAGATTTTTTCAACTTCATTGATCCCAAAAGAAACGTGACAGTGAAATGTCATTACAGTCAGGTACTTCCTGCATTTCAATTTCTAACAAAATGAAGCTTGATATATAAACAAGCTTACATATTCCCCTCCAGAAAAAGATGCCAACATCTCTAATAAACACCTTCTAGCTTCCAAGTTTAGCCAGAAATGCTCTGTGACAATGAGCTGTGCTAATACCTTAGCACAATCTACAGGTTGGCCCTGTTTATACTTACATGCTCAGGTTTATCTTTAAGAAGCTGTTTTATCTTCTGAACAGCTGATGGGGTCTGAAAAACAAAAACATGTATATCAACTTTGAATTTTTTTTTGTTTATTTGCAGTGAGTGCTTGCACATATTAGACTGTCCAACTTACTTAGCTCTACTACAAAAAATTTCAATTCCAACTCTGTGCACTTAAACTTTCTTAGTTTACATTGGTTTCCTATCTGCAAAGTCCACCTTCAGCATCAGCCCATCTGTCAGTACTGACTACCCTGTGTTCTACTTGATCTGAAGATACGTACTCTGCTGTAAAACAGATGATTGTTGAATCTAATCCACTCCCCTCCTCAACCACACTTCCAGCAAACACGTAGTTCAAGAACTACAGTTCTTAATATTAGGGTGCTTGGGTTGTGTGTCATCCTCCCCTCAAATCACCACCATAATTCCATTAAGCACTTCTGCTCTTGTGAAGTTTTTGTCACATATATATTACAGACAAAAATCAATTAGGCACAGAAGTGTTCATGGCCTACTTCTCCCATCCCACTAACACAAAGGGGAACTGTGACTTTACAGAAGATAGAGTCACTGTTCATGCAGATCTAGTTCAAGAACACAACAGAAACATAAAAATTTCCATTACTTGCCTACAAGTTTCTAAGACACTGAGAAAAGTATCAGTAACGTTAAATTCTTACTGTGAGCAGACTTAAACACACAAAGCAAACTACAAGTACACTTCCAGTAGAAAACCTTTTCTAATTCTATTATGAATCTTCATTTGTTACAGAATCACTACTGAACAGGAACCACCTACTCTGACAAATGACTGAAATAAACGCACTTAATCCTCCTCTGTTCCTGCAGGGAATTGACTGTACTTTCCTCTGCAATAATGCCCAACACCGCCGCTAGTAGCAAATGCACTTCCTCAACTAACAGAAACATAGAGAGCTACCTTGGAAACAACCTACTTGCCAGCTTTTGTACATAATGTATTCCCACTGTTTTTTTTTGGTTTTTTTTTTTTTTTTTTTTTAACACATACACTTCCTCGACTGACTGCAAAAAGGCCACCCCGCACGAAGGGACTGCACTGATGCTCCCCCTTCTCCCACTGCCTGCCCCGCACAGCCCTGCTCTCTGCAAAGGCTGCCTGCACACGGAGCAGAGGGGCTTGGGGCTTTTCCCCAGCCAGAAAGAGCAGCTCTCCCCCAGCAAACTCCCAAGGGGAAAGAGACTCCTTCAGCTCCCCGTAGCCCTTTCCTACTGCGCAAAGCCCAGCCACACCGCACAGCTGCCAACCTCCAGGGATTGACCCTCGGCCTTGACACTGTCTCAGGACAGCCCCACAGCCCCAGCCCCGCG
>NW_010145699.1:0-13610 GCF_000699245.1 Pterocles gutturalis | reverse complement strand
TTTTTTTTTTCCCCAGGTAGTCCAAAACATTGCTATATCTCATTCTGCTGAAACTCAGCCAAAGGTCAGTCTGTGAGGAACTGATACAGGATTAATGTGTCAGTAATTGTTCATCACCAGCTGACATGAGAAATAGCTGGACTGACAGAGTGCTGGCAGATGAGCTTCCAGTTAAAGGAGCTTTCAGCTAAAAGGGATTAAGGTTCAAGTTAAGACTCTGACTGCCAGCCTGAGAATAAACTGAGAAAATGTACTTTCTTTGTATGGGTTTGCATACTATTTTCTCCCAAGTCCAAATTTATTTTGGTGAGTTCAAGTTCTCTTTGATACTTTTGGTGAAAAAAGTTGGATCAACAGAATTTTTCTTTGGTAGAATATCTGAAGGCAATAGTCTGACCACTATCTGCCACAATAATAATAAAAAATATTATTGATCTTCCTCAGCTCAGACTGCCGATTAGCCTGTCATCATTGCTGTGTCAATACCCTGGGAGCAAAGGTGTGGATGAAACTGGCAAAAAGCCTTTTTTTATCCTTTCATTAAAATAATTTGTTTTATTGTATGAGCATGAACTTTCACCACTGTGGCTTCAGTATATAACTTCTACGAGGGCAAAACAGATATTCAGCTTCTTGCTTTGTGTTTGCCACAAAACATATAGCAATGTAACTGAGACAGCACAACTTACTCAGTAGATCTAAGACCTAAACTGTAATATACACTAATTGTCCTTTTGTGTGAGCGTTATTGTAGGTGAAATGTAAAACTATCAGGCAATAAGAATAAAGTCATCACAGCATAAAGCAACAGAGAATCATGCATGAAAAAATATTGTTAAAGTAAAAAAAAGCCATGAAAATGGGATGTGCATTTCTTATGCCCATTGTATTTTATTTATATTATAATAATAGGGATTCTTCATGTGCAGGACTATTTACAGAAGTTAACTAACTAGTCCTTGCAACATTAATGCATTTGGATGAGTTGTGAAAGCTGGTTGTGAAAGGTGAGTGAGAAGAATTTTATATATATAAAAGATGAACCAGGGGTCCAATGTCTTGGGTAATGTAGATGTCAGTAAAAGAGCTACAAACCTGCTCTGAAGCAAAAAATTCCTCATCTTTAAGCAAGATTACATCTACCAACCTACAGAGCTATGGTATAGATTGTAGAGGATGGATTGATTTCTATCAGTTACAGATACTTAAAAATTTTAAAATTGCAACAAAGTAAAGAATTCACTTATCTTAAGTCGTTTCCAGAAATTGAAAACAACATGTGTGGTGTGAGGGAGGGGAGAGCAGAAAACTGTCTGATGGAGATTAAATATACTGTAGCTGTGCCTCTGTGTAATAGTTCTTTTAACAAATATGTGTAATCATATTATTTGATATTAAAAACTTGTAAACTATTTCAATAAATCTTACTTTCAAAGTTATTAAATTATCTGAAATGATACAAAGCAGCATTATTCAAAATCACTTGATGCTTATTGTATATGTATGTGACTGACCAAAGAAACTGTGCAAGTGGGCCCAGATTAACACAGAGGAAATAGCTTTTATTATAGAACATATAAAGCTTAAAAAAGAAGAATCACACTTTTAGGCTCAGAGCAGCTTTTAGGCTCAGAGCACCTTCATATGCAAATGGAGTAATTTTGCTCACATTGGTACTATATTATTCATTACCTTGGAAATGAAAAACCTATTTTTTAAAGTAATTTTTAACAGTCTGCATACATGATAGGTAGTTGTGAAGCACCAAACAGAGTTGGCCTTCCATAAAATTATTGAAAATTTATCTTGCTAAAAACATAGGATATTGAGTCCTGTATAAAGAAAGATATAGATATATAATGATAAACTCAAGTATCCAATATTACCATTATGGTTTACTACTTGTGTATTTTACACTATAGCTTCCTTACTGTATATGTACAGAAAAAAGAACTAATACAGATGATTACTGCTGATAAAAAACTCAATAATGAAAAAATTGACATAAAAAAATTAGAAATTGCTTTAAACATTAAAAACACTGTGAAAAAGATGAGATTGGGAGGCTGCAGCAACAAAAGTTAAGAGTAGCTTGGAAGGAGAAAAGGCAGAAACTATTTCAAGGAGCAAAGAAAGTGAGTGGGACTTTCAATAGCGAGAATGGGATTTTGAACTTGATAGCTATTGTGAGAAGAAATGAGTGGAGGCATTCAGAGATACATGAAAAATTCTCACAGACCCAAAGAGAAGAAAGCTTAACAATAAAATTTTCTCTAGGGTGAGGATGTAGAAGACAAAAGAAGAAGGGCAAATTTGAAATTATTTTAAATTAAATATTTAATTTAATATCCACTTATTTGCCTTAAGAATCAGAACTCATGGTGTGGCCAGTGCCAGGGTTTCCAGAAATGCTATTTGAGTACAAAAGTGCAGCAGAAAAGCACACTATACAACCAAGTGTATGGCAAGGTTGTGAGACAGCATTCAAAGAGATGAAAAGCAATGGCTAAAAAGACACGTGCATCAAGTTAGTGATTTATTCCTACCCACTTCTACACTATGCACAGGGTGACCTCAAATTGTTCAAACTTCTAAGGGACAGTTTCAAACTTCTATGCTGAAATTAAACTAAACCATTTCAGGCCAAAATTTGAAAGTTATATTTAAGAAGAGACAGGAAGTGAAAAAGTTAAACAAAGCAAAACATCATAAACTGATCTCAAGAACATAAGCAGATACTTCTGAATCAAACCGTGAATGTACACTGGCTAATTTGTTTAACGTGTCATGCGAGAGAGACTGAGTGTTTCATAATCACAAAGAACACATCATTTTTCAAGAAACAGTAGCCAACTTAGTTCCAAGATGTGCTTTGCAAGAATTAAAAAAATGCAAACACAAACGAAGATGTGTCAGATGCTGTGGTCATATATGCTTGACTTTCAAGAAGTTAGCTAAGAATCCTGGGAGACCTCTACAATGACAGTAACTGGTTGAGTTTTTCTCTGACAATGTATTATCTGATGAATGTAACTGTTTTCTTTTCAGTTTTGTTAATTGTTCTTGGATCTTTTTTTAATTAATGTATTTATCGTTTGAGCTTCTTTGAGCAGCTTGTTCAAACATGCTTAAACCAATGGATGGAATATGAACTCCCCCTTTGACATTTCTACTATTCATGAGCCATTGCATATAAGTGGCTTCCTAACTCATGTTTATGTTTTTTTCCTGTCCTCAGCAAAGTGGATAAAATGTTTTAAACAAGAGAATAAAATATACTGAATGGCAGATGCTTCCCTCCACCCCTGCCTCCCATTGCTAGTTAAGAAGATGAAGATGTCATAGCAGGAGAAAAGTAGAAGGAACAGAGTTCCATGCCTGAAAGAAATGGGGGCACAGGGAAGTGCAGAGTTTACAAGAGAAATGAGAAAATATATTAAACGCTTAGGGAGACAACAGAGAGAGGTGTAATGATAAGCCTGAAGGATCAATAGTCCAGCATCTATTGTGGCAAACTAAAGAAACTTGAAGAATGTGAAAATGAAAGACCAAAAAGATGGGAGGTAAGTGGGAGGGCAAAAGGGGAAGGTGATACAGTAAGACAGACAACAGCTAATCAATAGGAAGGATAGGAAAGCAACAAATAAATCTGCTGAAAGACAGCAGTACACAATATTGCAGATAATATTATGACAAGTAATAAGGCAGCTGCCAACGTGATACTTTAAAGACAAATTTGCAGACAGACAAAAATGCATCAGTCAATACAAGAGATACAAGAAATGAATACAATGAATAATAAGACAGAAATCAGTAAGACAAAAAAGGCATGTAATCTGGCAGGTGATAAGGCTCTACTCAAAACGGCAAATGAAAGCCACTGAAAATTGTTCTTTTTTGAGCTTAATGGGGTTTTGTCACTTGCCTGGCAAAACCTAATCCTGAATACAGCTCTCTGCATTCATGGTAACTAATTAAAAGAGGTAAACACGGAGCTGTTCTGTGAATTGATAAGGTAAGAGTTATAATAGAGGAACCACAGAAAGAATAAGTGTCTTCAAAGGCTATTGTCCACCACCTTATCGAAAATGCTTCTGTACTAAGACATATGATTAACTACAGAGTTAGTCAATAAAAGTAATAAAAGGAGTAATAAAAGGTCCAAGGTATTGGATGGGACCAGGTAAAAGTAGGGACACATTTAAAGAGAAGTAGATAACATTTATATAAAAGTATCTGGCATTTATTTTCAGGATTTTCCATATAACTTGATTTTTGTCTCTATCAGAATTTCAGTGGTTCAGGAAAGTTTTTGCTTTGCTTGAAAGAAGAGAACAATCCCAAATGCTTGAATTTTCAGTTGTGCTCTCTGTCTGTCACTTCTCTCACATGTATGTACATTTAGTTTTTGTTAAATTTAAGGGCCAGGTCCATAGGAAGCTGCTGATATCTAGCAGTAAATCAGTTTCCTTAGTCAGAAACAATTAGTCCAATTCTTATTTAGAAAAAAAAAAAAAAAAAAAGAAAAAAAAAAAAAGAAGGTATATCCCGTGGGTGTGTATGTGTGTGTGTGCTTTCCTTGGAAGATATTTTTCACTGAAGGTGTCTGCCAAGATACTTATAAGTCCTGTCTCCCAGGGGAAGATTTGCTGTCATACAGTCACAAATGTGGGCACAGATGGATGGCAGCATATTGTGTTCACGTTATGCTCCACTTTCTATCACTCAAATAATCTCAAAATAATGTGCTGAGTTCCCTATAGACATGGCCCTAATGCCTTCCTGGATGTTTGAGCAGTGCTTACAACACATGTTCCATGCCTGTGGAAACTACTGCTGCAGAACTGATTAACATCAATGACTATACTACATTCCTGGCTAAAAAAAATCCCATTCCTTGTTTTTCTGCCTGAAGGAAGTATGTTTGTTTTGCAGAATGCATGACAGAAAGCACTGGGACATTGATAGGTGGGATACTGACAAGCAAACAGGTTGAAGAATAGAAAAGATTTTTTCATAATAATCTTGTTAAATCAATTTTTTTGTTTCATTTATGTTTACAGTTATACTTTTATAGAGGTTTCTGCATGCTTTTGAGCAAGTGGTTTTATTTTTGGTTGTACATGTAATTGGGGATCTCATAATAAAGTGCAAATACTGGGTTCATGCTGAAAATACTAGCTCCAGCTATGGTTATGCTATGCATCCATGTACTTGGCAAGAAAACACGAAAGAAAACAGAATACAAAATATGCTGCCAATAAATCTGCCATATCATCTTCCTTCACTCTGTGACAGAAGTGACCTTGTTAGTCTCACATTTGAAATATACATAGACAGGAAAATACTTTTTTACAAAAAGGAAAACAGACTAAATCTCCTGACCTCACACATCTCTGACTTCTTTAATTCTCAAGTCCAGTAGCTTGAAGGTCTCCTCAGCTTCTTCTTGCAAATGCTATTGCCTTCACATATTTCACAGGTCAAAAGCCCAGGAGCACCAAGGCTCTTCACTCCGTACTCCATTTATATATATCTTTTCCATCAACGGCATCTGTTGTAACTGTGCTAGTGATGAATTTTGCTCAAGTGACAACCTGACCTGGGGTTGCCAAAGAAACACATTAGATAGACTGTTATTAGGCATTCTTAAATGGTGTTGCTGAGGTGGCATCTCTTCCCCACAGTTAGGGCTGCTCGAGAATAATCTTTATTCTATTATTTCCTTTACTTTGAGCATATTACATACAACCTTCAGTGTAACTTGAGCAGCTAACTATTTGAACCTACTCTTTTCAAGTGTCAAAGCTATTTGTGAGGAAACCTGAAGTGTTGTTCCTAAGGACAATTTTTGTTGTTGTCAATCTCATTAAACTGCCACACTGAAATGAATTGTATAAATATAACATTTCTGTTAACTCTTCTAGTCCTTACCTGCTTTACTTAGTAAGAACGACACTATCTGGATAAGCCAATTTTATTAACTCTTTTCAAAGTTCCAGTGTTCAAGTAAATTGTGTTAGCATCTGTAATGGTATTTTCATAACTTCTCTTTGGTTTATTAACAACAGGAATTATATGCTGGAAATAATTAAACTAACCATCCATTTTTCACCCAATTTATTTGTGTGGCAACCGTGACTTGCAAAACCCACATTTCCTTCAAGCATAACACCCTGGAAAACATCTTTAGGAATATCTCATGGATATTGAGTGTTTCTAGTTAGCTGAATAGACACTATTTTGTACCCTGTGTTGATTTATTTCTCTTAGGAAGAAGAACTGATAGTGGACAGGTATTGTTTTGATGCCATCCTGTTTATTACAGAGAGAGTACACAAAGTCCTGTTCCCCTACATTCAGGAGAAATTATTTACAAAGGACAGCTTTCTATTCAGAAATCAAATCTCTTTCTTGAGGGAGAACTCTGCTCAAAGGTATCTCTGTTTCCTGGCTTCACACGAGGACTACTGCTTGCTTGGCTTTCTCCTGTGACTCTTACAGGCATGCACAACTGCAACACATCCATTCTGCAACCCCCCGTGTTATAAGTAATCAGTTACCAGGGAAACCCTTTTCCTCATATGGCTTAGGTACTCATCAGCTGTACCATGTAGTCCATCCCTATGGCAGTAGCCTCCACTTTCCAGCTATCAGTGCACTGAGGTAGATTTAAATATTCCTTCTACTTAACCTGAAAGAATGACGTTTACTGCAGCTGTTCACTTTAACAATGTCTATGTCTGGCAGCAGGTAGTCTCCTAACAGAAGAACAATAATACCAGGCCTGTGAATCCATGGCATAGATAGCTTGAATGTTTTATATGGGCTCTGCTCCAAACATGAAGGAGTCTTTGGTGTGAAGATTACTAGAAAAACATCCTGACCCAAACAAGCCTGTAAACAATACATGAAAGTAAGATAATCATGACAGTATTCATGTGGTTTGTAAGAAAAAAAAAAGTCTAAATAAAATGAATCTGTTGCTCACAGCAAATTACTCTACTTACTCTACTTAAAAGCAAAGTTTCCTTCATCCTTTCCGTGAAGAGATTTATGTGTCTCTATCACAAATCGATGTTAGATCTTTTATGTCTGTATTTGCAGAAGAGAAAATACTTAATGCACTTGGAACAAGTGTCCACATAACAACAAAACACATCATTTTTCATTACAGTGATGGAATATTAGTAGCTCTCACCTTACATTAAAAATATAGAGAGGAAGAAATAAAAATCAAGTTATTTATGTGAGTCATTAATGTGATAATTCCCACTTGTGTAAAAGTGTCCTTGCCGAATTCATTACTAGTCTCTGTTCAGTGAATGACAGGAGTAAGTAAAGGACAGTGTGCTGTTTCCAAGTTCTTCCTAAACACACTAAGCACACTCTCTCTTCCCCTTAGAACTACAGCACAGGATGCAGTCAGTTCTGTAAAGGACTATTCATGCAGTTTTTCAGGAAACTGCAGCTGCCTGTCAAGGTCCTGATAAAGCAAAGCCTTGTGATGTCTCAAAGCATTTTGGTTGTAGACTCCTAGTCCTATTCCTTGCTGACAAGAAGTGAAGAATGCTCCAATGGCTCTGTTCCCCTCACTAGCAAAGGACTTAGTCTTACTCTTACAACAAAATAGCAAACCTTTGCTTAACAAGGTCACCACCTCCAGATCAAAGGCACCAACAAAGCCAACATTAACCTAATACAGGGTCTGCACAACCACCGACTCAATTAGCTGAAAGGGTTAATGTTACCCTTCCCTCTCTTGAACATGTGCAGAAAGATGGTTCTCCCCATTACGAGGAGACCTGAGAAGTTTTGGCTATACAAGGTGAATAAACAAAGAGAAGATGTGCTTGTGCCCACCACCTGAGGACTTCTGAGATGCTGACAAATTGAGCAATGTCCCCGCCAAGATGTTGACACACATCTCCAAGGATCCAAAGAGTGGTGAAAATGTTTCTCTCTCTTCTTCCTTTTTCTCTTCAAACATCTCTTGATCTCTCTCTCTCTCTCTCTAGTAACACCTTGTTAAGTTTATGTCAAATCCTTTCAGGGCTTTTTTAGCAGTTTTCTGGAGGTTGTTCATTTTAGTACCTATAACTGATTGCAAATTTTATGAGTGGTTGCAGGTTTCTTTTTATTGTTGGTAGTTATGCTGTCATTAACACGTTGTTGTAAGATTTGGCGTTGTCAGCTGGTGGTAGTGTTATCACGAGTTGTCTTTACTAAGTAATTTGTCTTTTTTTAAAATAATTCTGTTACATTTCACATTTTACATCTTACATTTCCCTTTTTCCCCTAAAAAATTATACGCATTAAAGTTATAAGCCAGTATTCCGTTGTTTGGTGTCGTTTTACCCTAATTTGCCCCAAGGGAATACACAGAACCTCCTCAAACCCCACTCGTACCACTCAAGGTGGTTTTATGAGCTGAGTTGTGACAAGTTCCCAATCAGAAAATGAAAATATAGAGTTTCTAGTATGTCAGGTGTGAAAATCTTATTTCTGCAATTAACAGCTTCTTGCAGTCAATTCACTTTTACATGACATTTCTAATATACACATTATTTATATTGACCTACAAAATGTAACAATTCATGAAGAGATATCATTACAATTCTGCTATTTCTCACTTTCTTTACTTCCCCAGCATATACTCCAAAAGATCCAAAGGTTTGTTAGTTTTACAGTGGTTTTTTTTTTTTTTCCAGTTTGTTTTCTTGTTTGTTTTTTCAATAGAAGGTTAGGGAAATTCAAGAATTTTATCCATTGTCCTGGGTTAAGCTGAGACAGAGTTAACTTTCTTCATAACAGCTAGCAAGAGGCTGTGTTTTGGATTTGTACTAAGAAAGCTGATTAAAAAGTGATGTTTATGCAGCTGCCAAGGTCTTTCAGCTTCTCAGGAGAAGCTAGGAGGGAGCACAGCCTCTGTTGCTAGCCCAGGATTTGTTCTTCGGTTCGGGATCGAGACCCAAAGGGACCAATAATCTATTCCATAACGTACATGTCATGCCTAGTATATAGGTAAGGACCCTCCAGAAGCTCGTCCCTTTTGGTTCCGGATCTCTTTTGCTTGCACCAGATGGTCCCTCTCCCAAGGCTTTCCCCTCCCCCCCACCCCAGTCAGTTCTCGGTCTGGGCCGCTCAGACTGTCATCTCCGTTCTATGAGTGTGGTTTCAGGACTCTCCCTGCTCTAGGATCGTTAGCCGGGAACAGGCTGAGCCTTGGTCATCAGGTAGGGGGGCAGTATCACTGTGTATCACTCATTTGTATATTTGTATATAGTATTATTTTCAATATTATTTGTAGTTTAGTTATTAAATTTTTCTTATCTCAACCCATGAGTCCTTTTTTCCCTTTTAACTCTTTAATTATCCCCCCAATCTTGGGAGGGGGGGGGCGGGGTGTGCAGATTGAGTGAACGGGTGTGTGAGCTGGCCCCCAGCCAAGGGAAAACCCATTACATGTTCTAAAGAGACAGTTGCTCTACAGCCCTTTAAAATAATGGTCTTTTAAAAACATTCTGCCTTAAACTGTGCATGTCACGTACTCATTCCAAGAGTTTTCTGGCCAACCTGTGTTCTACTATACTTCTTTCCTAATGGAGCAGTGAATCTGTCCTAGTTTTATATGTCTTGATAACTCTGCTTGTTGTATAAAGAAAGGCTCAGTCTTTAGTCAGTCTTTCTGAATTTTGGTTCCATCAACAGACCCCTACCACAACAATGCTTTCTTTATTTTCTTCTTTTTTCAGTATTCAATGACCTTCAGCACTTTGAATGGTGGAGCAGATTTATACATACACCATTTTTTTTCTTTTTTTTTTTTTCCTTTAAGAGATTATATACTTCTTTATTGCTATCATAATCACCTGAACTTAGTCTTTTTATGCCAATTAATTTATCATTTTGCTTACGAACTTTCGTCTTCTTCTCTTTGTTCCAGATACCTCCTCCAACAGTATATGGACTTCTGGACCAAAAGTGCTTGAAACAAAAGTATATGAAACTTTTGTCAACAGTTCTTAATACCCATTACTGTTGTTTTCCACCTGTGGTCATATGGGAAGGGAAGGGAAAGAAGAGGATGGGAGGGGAAGAGAGGGGAGGGAGGGAAGGGAAGGCGAAGGCAAAGACAAAGTCAAAGGCGAAGGCAAAGGCAAAGGCAAAGTCAAAGGCAAAGGCAAGGAAGGAAATCTCAAGTAGAAGAGACCTACACCTTGCTCCTTCATCCAATATTTGTATAAATGAAAAGAAAAATGTATTTGTTACTCTGGCAAAAGTTTTTAAGGCAACATGACAAGAAGACACAGTAACAGGATAATTGAGTAAATTTATTTTCAATTATTTTATTATTTTACTATTATTATTATTAGTCAATTATTACTCTGGCATGGAAAAACAGATTATCACCTCCAGTGTTCTCTTTTCTTGGCAAAGTAGAAATCCTGATAATCAGGCAGCACTTCTCAAAGAACAGGGAAAAGTATAATGTTTGGAAACAAGGCAGTGATTATTTTGCCTACCAGGCTACAAAAGGTGCCTTTCTTTCACTTTGTCCAGTCGTAACTAAGCAAGCTCAAGTGAGAGACAGGAACTTCCAGATTGTAATAAAAGAATTGCCTGCCAAAGTGACATGAACAGGAGGCTGTAGGCACTGCTTCAGCAGAAAGGTAGTCACATCTCAGACTCAGAATTGATGATCCCTCCTTGGTGAGTGGTGAACATAAAAAAAGATTGCACGATATTTGTGAGCAAACTCTCTCTGTGACTGTGGTGTATTCTGGGTGCGATAATTGAATTTCTTCATCCACTTTACTGTAATCTGACTTGTATTGCATAATTTTCAAAACAACTAGAACAAGAAACATAACTGATCCGCAAATTGAGTCTTTTGGGGATGTTAACAAATATCTTAATTCTTAACATCATTCATCGCACCCAAAGAGTAACAGAAAAATATCTTGACATTAACTGCAAGGTATGAGGCTTAGTAGAACCAGGAGAAATAATTACCAGCATTATCAGACCAGGAAGGCTCACTGTTGTTCTGCAAAATGTCCCTAAGTTTGGGGGAACTGATAGAATTTGTCATTCCATTATATGATCACACCAGTAGAGCGATACTCACTGATCTTGGACTACAGGTATAGTGCTGCAATACTTCTAATTTTTTTTCTTTCATACATCAGTAGGAAGACCAAAACCACTTTTGCAGTATGAAAGTATATGACAGATGGGGCTTGAGCTGAGCAGGTGAAAAACACCGTATGCGAAGTACATGACAGATGTATGGAAAGTGTTGCAGGTCCTTAAAGAATACACCCTGTGTTTGAATACCTTCCTGTTAAGTAGCAAACACACAGGGTAACTGATTTAGGAAGGACTGTACTGAAGCTGGAGTTTCTTTTTGCTTGTTTGAGATAGGTTTATTATTTAGGTTTTAGTGACAGAAAATTTGAAATAATGTTTTGCACAGAACTGAATATTATGGAGATACTTCAGAAGAGCTTTTTAATAGAAACAAACAAATTAACAAAGGATTTGATATTTACAACTTGAGATGCTTCAGTGAAGTTTACTGGACAAACATGAAGTATTTATGCCCGTCTTTTGGATGTCAACTTATGCTTCCCTGAGTTTCTGCAATGCCTCATAGGATTTGTAGTCTAGACTAGGAGGTTGTCTCCTAAGAGAGAATAATGACACAGACACACGTGCTAAACTTGCCATAACACTGCAGGAGTCTTCAGCAGTATTGATGTTAGATTGATTTGCCTTGAAATTAAATAATAAATTCAGATTGCCTAATGTTTATTTGCCTGGGGAACCTGCAGAATGGAATATACAGCCTGTGCACATCACAGCTCCAGGTAAAATACTGCACAAAGAAAATACCTTGTTCTAGGCCATCTCACTGTTCTGTAATGTTAAAATATTTTGGCATTTCAGTTACAGGGTAGCAATAAAAAAACCTAAAAATGTGAATGTAGCTTGGCACAGAAATTACAGAGAGTATTTGTTTAGATGTCATCAAAATTACTAGAAGTATCTTATACACAGGTTTCTTTCAGGTAGCAGCAAAGTTTGATCAATGTAGAAACCCTAACTACCAGTATTTTTGCACTGAATTATCTCAATACAGAATGAAATATTAAGGAGAAAGACACGCCTATGAAACCTCTTCATGAAACCACGTGACTGTCTTTGTGACAGTGCTGGCTTTAGGTAGCACCAGTCACTTGTTTTCCTGTAGCATACTGCTCTCTCCAATAAGCTTGGAAGAGAACATTCATACAATATGTGAAATCTGTTGGGGAGGGGGTCGGGGTGAAGAAGGGGAAAAAGAAGGCCAGGGAATTGGGTATATCTGTATTCAGAATTGGTGGCAAAACTAATATTAGCAAATGATGGCCCTGGTGGTTGAAATCGGGAGGCTTTCACCATTGCTCTTCTTGATACAGCTGCTCTGGGTAGTTAGATTTCAATTTGAAATAGTGGCGTTTCACTCCCTGTCATTTTAAATGGGAAAGTGATTGTATGGTTACAGAAAATTACTTTCAGAGCTGTTCTCAGACTTCAGACACAGTAGGTTACTTGAGAAAGAAAGATGCATGTAAGCAATGTCTTTAGAAGTAGATTTGAAGTCTACTCATAGCATGGGCTTAAGATCACAAAGAAAGGATTTAAAAATTATCCTAATGCAGTGTGAAATCTTTGAAATGCAAAACTGGGACCAGACTTTTAAACAGGATGAAGATGGATGCCTGCTGAGAATTTTTAAAAAGTTTATCTGTAAACAAGCTTCAGACATCAGGTGCTGCTGAAAACCCGATTAAGTAACAGTACAAATCTTTAAACATTCAAATGACTCTAAAAATCTGTCTCTGTGTGCATATCATTCTAAAAACACTAAAAATGAGTCACATGAGCCTGGACTGCTCCCTGAACAAAGAGTTCAATTACATTATTTTCAGTCCTGAGGCTCCTTTACTCTTTTCTTGATGAAGATATGCTCTTGTCAGCTACCTTATCCCTTTAGGTCTTATTTTGACACACAATGAGCGTGTACGACAGTGGTTTAAAGCCACTTATTTGGTACCAGAATTAAAAAGGATTTCAGCACAGAAGTCAGTGGGTAGCTTTCAGTTTTACATTTTAATTGATGCCAAAAGAATCGTGTTTCCCTTCAAAAGGTACTTCTCATTTTGGGAATTTGAAAGAGATCTTTTACTGCCCTGTGCTTCAGTACGCCTAGACAGTCCCATGGCATAAGCAGTGACAGCTTGGAAGCTTGCCCCAAAAAGACTGTGGCAACCCAAACGGAGGGTCTGTTCAGAACTGTGACTACACAGGCCTCTGGCTGCAGTGAGTGCCAGAGCCTGCTGCTGCCAGGGGAGGGCAGCAGACATCCCACTTGTGTGAGGTGCAAGACGGTGGAAGATCTGCTCACCATGGTGGCCAAGCTGAAAGATGAGGTGGAGAAACTGAGGGCCATCAGGGACTGTGAGCGGGAGATCGACTGGTGGAGTAACTCCCTGGCGTGCCAGAGGGAAAGGCACCAGGGAGATACCCCGCAAGTGGGGGCGGACCCCCTGCCCTGTCAGGCA
>NW_010145698.1:12074-26583 GCF_000699245.1 Pterocles gutturalis | reverse complement strand
AAGTGTATATATATATTATACATATATATGATGTATCTTAAACCCAAGGTTAAGAGGACTACACAGACACTATAATCTTGCTATTTATGTAAGTGCTGATGTCCCTTGCTGAGAAAGAGTAACTTAGTCTTCAGTCTTAGTCTGGATTCTGTGTTAGACCACTTTCACTCTCTGTGTCAGAAAAGGTCTAGAACAGTAGGTAACTTATGTGAAATGTTTTTGCAGATTATACACATGGTAAAAATTTGAGAACCACTATATTATCAACTATTCTACTTTTAATGTTGTACAAAGAACACTGAGCGTTCCTCTTTCCACAGACCTTCTTCATGTGAGAAAATAAAGTATGCTGAATCTGTTCTTCTGCAGCCTTCACCTGTGGTGCAATCAAGTCTGCCAGCCTGGAAGGGGACTGTAAAAGTGGCTGGAGAAATAAAATTGAAATTGATAAAGGCATTTAGTCATTATTTCTGTTAGGACAGAGGAAGTTCTCACAAGTTACTGGAGAAATCCTTTAAATTCTAACCTCTCAGATAAGCCCTGAAATAAAAAGTAACAGGATTCATTACTTCAGTCTCCCAACTTAATTAGGTGAAAGAAATGTCCGTGGTTGAAAGCAGTAACTTCCATTTTGTAATTTGTTCTTTGCTCTTTGCTTTAGGCTGTATACAAAAATAGTAACTCACTCTTGCAGGATATGTTACTGTACTTTGAATCTACAAAGAGCAATATTTGCTATAATTTAATGGGAAAAAAAATGAAGTAAAACTCTTGTTCGTTCATACTGTCCTGAGCATGACAGCTCAGCTTCAGATGAATGCACAGTTGCTGGACCGTTACATTATGCTTAAGACAGCTTTCTAGCAGTAGTTGCTCTATTGAATCTTTTTTACGTTTAGTTTAATGTTAGCTTACAAGTACAAACTGTTCTCTACACAGCACTTAATGAAAAAATGAAGCACTGCCTTTAATTATTTTTATTAAAATTAGTGTTCTCATTTTAAGGACCCAGTTTGAATCCTTGCATACCAAGAGAATTTACTATGATGCAAGAGTGTCATCTAGTGAATGATTTGAGTGAAGGACAGAAACCCAAACGCCTCAATAGTATCTGGATTGAGTCATCCTGTAAGTATGGCTGGTTAGACAGCAGAAATACAGAAAACCAGAAATTTTAAAACTTTTCTTCTGATCAGCATTACACGCTAAAGAAGAATGATTTGAAAATTGTACTGTTAAAAGCAAAAGGATAAATTATCATTTACTGTTTCAATATTTGATACATATCCTTCCTTAATACCTCCAAATTTCATCTACTAAAATCACAGCCCAAAATTCCAAAACTCAAAGTCTAAAAGTAAATAAATTAAATTAGAAAGTTAATTAGAAGTTTTCTTTACTTAACACAAAGTTAACATTAATGAGTTTTTGAAAACCTTAAACATTTATTTGCTTTATGTTAGCAAACAATAAATAATTCCTGACTCCAGAAAGGTCTGAAAAAAATATTTCCAGTGGAGAACATATGCTAAAAGATCCTTTATGCTCTTACAAAAGCTAGTTAAACTCTGCAGTAGTCTGTTTTAATAGTTATGCCTGTATTATTGCATGCAATGGAATAAAAGATTTAAGGTGAATCTGAACATGAATTCTGTTCTCATTGGGGAATCTTCTTGTTCTTTGGTATTCTATAGATCAGTGATGTATCAGGAAAGATAATCAGGAAATACTGGCAGAGTTGTACCTACAAACTGCAATTTTCACCAAATATTTTGTTGGGAGAATGAGGAATTTCACTGAATGTGAAGGACGAAAGTCTGTATTAGGCAATGATTGCTGACAATTTTTATCCTACAGGTAGCTAAAGACTGGGGGGAGAAAAGAGAACTATATTTTGCGTGAGTAACATAGCTTTATTTTTAATAACATCAAAATTACACCAAATAATTTCAGTTTTTTGATATTGCATGTGCATTCAAGGGCGCTATAAAAATAGCACTCATTGAAGTCTATTGGACTTCTGATCTGAATAATTAAATAAAATTTAATTGTAGTGAAACTAAATGTTTGGCTGAGACACTTAAAGTGATGGAAAATCCTATTATTAACCAGATCATAAGAATGTCATATGCTTCATTTCAGCTGTTTCTTTATGTTTTTCCTACTTGTAATCATTCCCTGGCCCTTTTCTAGATCCCTTTCAATTATAAATTCATTTTTTATACTGTCTTTTTTTTTTTTTTTTTTTTCTGTTCTGCTTGTCTTGTCTGATGCATCTGCTTTTCTTCCCTTTTTTTTTCAGCCCCTTAGATATCCCTTTTTTTAATCAGCATTGTAGAGAAAAATAGCAGAGAAATGCAGTAGGGGTTGTGGAAATAAATGCTTCAAAATAGCTGTTAAATAAGACAAATGTGACTTTGTAAGCAATTCAGTCATGGCTCACTCTTCAGTGTGGGTTTATCTATAAAAGTTACAAGTACAGCACTGTTCTGATCATCTGAAGCACAGAAATGCTATACTTTGAAAGTCTGCAGGCTTGAGAATATGGTCAGCAGAAAACTACCGTTTTCTGACAATCAGTATAAAATAAAATTAGCCACTCAGTGTAATACTAACACAGATGTGTAGCTGTCCCCAGAATACAAGTGTGTGATAACTGCTTTAAAAAGTTTTAGGACCATCTTTTCATTATTATCACTAAGTGCTTTTTCTTGGCTGAATGTTCTTTTCCTCAGCTGAGGATTCATTGAGAACTTAGAATAATGATCATGTTTTGTAAAATCTTTCAGCTTGTCTTTAGTTTGTGTGTGCTGATTCTTTCCTTTAGGAGTGCTGTCAAATTGCCCTACTCGTTAACCAAGCTGTGGAGAGTATTTTGTTATAATAATAAAAAATCATGTTCTATTTTCTATGTAATGTGTGGCTCTAAATCTCTTAGCATGTTGAAGCTTTAATAATTCAAGCAATTACAATTCTTTTATTCTTTCATATTTTATTAATGAAGGAACATTTTTTCAGATGGTGAACATTAAGGATCACCTCTCTGGAGAGAGGGTCATTCTTGGACCATGCTGGCATCAGCTTCTCTTCTGCTATTTTTCAGACCATTTTTTTCCCCCCGTTTTCTTCTTGTAATGCCTCATATGAGTAATCATCTCCTCCTTCAGGTGATGTATCTCTCTTCCAATGTAGGAGACAAAGTCTGTGCAGTTGTAAAATCAACTTTGCCTGGAATTAAAGAGAAAGATTTTAATTTGCAATATTATGCATAAAACACTGTAATCTGTCTCTAAATCAAAATAGTCTTCGAGTGCATTGCCAGAGGCACTGTAGCAAGATCTATCATGCTACACTGTTGACATGGCAGATTTTATTAATCTTCCCCAACAAAAGTCCATACAGTTTCTTTGAGTTCTGAATGTACATTTTTCCCTTAGTGTGCCAGAAACAAACTTGGGATTTTTAGGTATATCACTGTTAAAATTACATCTGCTTCCAGCCAATCTCCTTGCCATCTGCTGTAGAGATTGCTATCTCTTTTAGAATAATAGCAATCTATTTACCAGTTTGTCTCTTATGTTACTAAGTTTGCAACTATACTTTCTATTATACTGCTAGCAGCATGCTCAGAGCTGTGTTTCCTGCCTTTCTACAGTCTTTGGAAGATGAAGTGTTCTCTGGTACCACACTGAGACAGCTCTAGTTCAGACACCGTAGGAGAAAGTTCAGGAAGGCAGCACTGCTTCAGATACGATGTGTTCCAGGAGGTCCTGCAGCACTAGGGACACTGCAAGACCACCATGTACTGGGTGGCCCTCAGTGGGAGACTGATGAGGAGGAACACTTCCGTGGCTGTGACGCAAGGACTTTACCAGAACTATGAAAATGTCACAAAAAATCCCCACAAGCATTTTGATGGACTTCTCAGTGTTAATATTAAATCGTTATCTGCCTAAGTCAGTCTGCTAGATTCTGTCCTGGCTTCTTCCATCAGCTGGCCTGCTGGCCCTTCCATGAGAGAAAGAGCTGCCAGGCTTTCACACTTAGAAATCAGCTTCTCTTCCAACAGCCACACCAAGCCCTTCTACTTACACAGCTGACAGTATTTGTGACAGTCTCTCCCCAGGTGCTTGTGGTGGTAATTACACGTAAGGGAGATTTCCCTGAACCGTCTGGGCCCCAGGTGTAGTGCATTAGTGATTCCATTTGTATCTTTTAATCTTCACAGAGAGGAGGGCAGCTGAGGCTCTCCTGGAAAGATTTTAAGAGAAGGTCAAAAGCAGCAATGTGAAGCCACTCTCTACTCAGAGAATACTTAGGGGGAGAAACAGAGAATGTTCTTGATTATGGGGGTTTGTTTTTACCAGAGGGTCAGCTGGTGTTCAGTGATGGCGCAGAGGGGAGCCCTGCCACAAATGCTCGGCCTCTAGCAGGACTGCCCTACTGAAGGGGAAATACCTCTGCAAGCACAAGGCTTCCTGGATGAAGAAGGACCACAGGACAACTTCTTCTGGGCCATAGGGGATATCTTCTGGGGGACAAATATGTCGAGAAACACTGTGTTCAGGAGAAAGGACTTGCCTTGCTGGAGAATATTTCACTGGGAGTGTCAGCAGGCGCGTGGAGGCCATGTTAAACAAGTAAGCTCACTGCTCTTGCTGCTGTGGTGACAGCCTGCCAGGCTGTGAAAGGAGGCTGCTCCAGTGACTATATCCTCAGCTTTCCCAGGGTAACGGGGAGGCTTTGGTGGGCTATCCTGTCTGCCATGCATGCAGGTGAGCAGCATCTTCCCCCCCAGCCCTTGGGGAGGCATGGGAGCAGGCCTCCTCTGCTCAGGAAGAAAAAAATTTGGGGCATTGCTTTTGTTTTTTTGTTTTCTCTTCCACCTTTTTTTTTTTTTTTTTTTTTTTTTTTTTTTTTTTTTTTTTTTTTTTTTTTTGTAGTATGGGGAGAGTAATTCTGCATACATTCTTTTGAAGACTGTGAAGGTCACCTAGCAGTAGGTAGAAGAATGGACAAATGGACTAAGCCCAAAATGACAGGATGGATCAGGCTTATGCCTGCACTTGTTGTAGCTGTCAGGTATTAAAGATATTATAAGTAAAGAATTTGCCAAACACGTCATTTACCTCTCAAGACTGAAGAGGGTTGTTCCAGAGCATTTTCTCTAAGTCTGCTGAGAGTACTGGAGTAGTTTCCACATGTGTCTCCTACAGTTTCAATCATTTGATGTGTTGGATATTACTGCCCAACAAGTCTAAAGTTTGAATTATAGTAGTCTTTATTGTGGGTACACAAAACTTTCCTCTTCGATAATGATGGGAAATGGACCATGAGATTAACAAAATATTTTTTTTCTGCAAACTTGGAGTGAGTTTTTTCTTAGTATTCTTACAGTAAATCAGTATGTGGATGTTCAAAAAGTTAATGTAATTGTAGTGAAGAGTCATTTGGAGTGTTGTGCAATAACTTAAATAGTTTGTAATAGTGTGTGTGAATACTCTTAACTAGTCCATGAAAATAAGGAAAGCATTCTGTTCCATTTCACTTCTTTTCAGTACTTTTTAGTCAATCATTTCTAAGAGTGTCTCCAGCTGAAGTACTTCCTCATCTTAATCTTACCTTCTCCTTTATATCTATCTCCAGGAAACTGAGATGATAGAAACACTGCAGCAGATCAGGCTCAGTTTAAAATTAAAATATTATCATAAAAGTGTTCCCTCAGAGCACATGATATTTCTGGAAGACAACATCATTCCATTGACTTTTTTTTTGCCACTAAAGTAGACTGAAACTGCCAACCTTGTACATCCATGATGCAGAAATAAAACACAGGAGAGCAGGAAGAAAGAGCAGAAATTTAGAGGGCTTTTTTTTTAATGGGAAAATTGAATTAAAGTCTTCTAAGTATAGCACCTAAATTCTGTGGTGATAACAAACAATGAAAATGCTACAGTTTTGAGAAAAATATTAATTTCCTAGAAGTGTATTAATTGGTCGACTTTGAGCTGCACTTCTATTCAAAGGATATTTTGTTCTGTTTCTTCTTAAGCAAGTATTGGAAAAGGGACCTGTAAATCTGTTTCATATTTTTGAACTAAGTGTTTATGATGCTGACACTTTCATGTCTTTACTGTTTCCTCTGGTGATCAGATCAATTAAAACTGGGTTAGGCAATTACTATATTTGAGAGAAGTGTGCAATATATGAACAGTGGAAAATCCTACACAGAGTGGTTTCTGACTTGAGTAAATCCATCATTTGAAATATCTCATTTTCTCCTTTAATATGCACAAAACTTTTTAAGATGAAAAAATATCTATATTTGTATAATGTACTATGGAGATGTTTTTGTGGAAGATAATATGATGTTGTTACACTAAATGATACCTCAGAATTGCAACTTAGTGATGGGAAGGAAGTGCAGTGCAATTGCAGCAACATTGTCAGAATTAAGCTCCATATGGGGGACTATGTAAGTTTTTTTTTTTAAGTTTAAGATATTTTGACTCTCATATCCTTCCTTTATATATGTCTAAGTCATAGGTGAACATATATTGTTTTCGATTTTAGCTGGACTGCTTTCCTTTCTTTGAATAGTGACAAGCATAGTTGTATTAAAAATGTTCAGGGTTCCTTTTTTTTTTCTTTTTTTTTTTTTTTTTTTCCCCTTCCCCTCTGTGAAGCAACATCACAACCTGAGTATTATGAGTAGCATTAGTGGAAACCATTGCCATTCTTGATATAGATCTGCAGTTACAGAGCAAGCTTTACACACTAAGATGAACGGGTTTTCAGCTTATTTCTGCAGTTGGATTTTCAATACTGCTGTTATCCTTTCATGAAACTATACTCTAACCTGCTACTTAAAGGTTTTACTGAGCATACTTTGAGCATAAGGTTGGACTAGAGATCTCTTGATGTCCTTCCAACCCCAATTATCCTGTGATCTGATGAGTGCTGTTTCTGAGGAAGAATTTTTCACATAGTGAAATATGCTTCACATTTCTCATAACATCTTGAAAACCTGTAGAGAGCTTAAAAATATTAATTTCTAATAAACAAAACAATACTTAGTAAAACACTCCACACATTCTAGTCAGAGAATCTATTCTCCAAGCTTTGATTTTTCACTGAATTGCATGAAAACATGTACATTTTGTCTGGTTTTATTTTTAGTTGATAAAGGAGGCTAGATGTGATTGTAAATTCAGTGTTATTTTTGCTGTGAGGAGTAAATACATTTATGAGTTTGTCTACATGTTCTAAACTTTGTCTTTAGATGTTACTAGTCTAATAAAGGAGGATCTACACTTAAAATGTGGTTATTTAGCAGTTCATGTCAATTAAAATGCTTCATATATATGTCAGAAGGAAAGCATACTTGTTTTTCTCCAAGAATCTAGAAGTTTGAGGGATTTACATAATTCAGATTATACTGGAATATGCATTACTACATCGGAAAGTGGTATCACTATGCTCAGTATGTCTTTGTCTTGTGTTGACTTATTTTCTATTGTATTTGGTAATATCTTCGAATGGTTCTCTAAACTGTTGTTATTGTTAAAGAGAAATATTCCATAGTTCTTTGTGCAGGTTTAAAACCTTTGAGTTATCTTTAACTAATGGCCTGAAACATTTAACATCATGACTATTTAAAAAAAAAAAAGGCCTTGAAGTTTAAGTACTTTTTCAACATGTAGCATTTTAAATAGGTAGCCTGAATGAATGGTAAAACTGATCTCTGAAGTTCCTCAGTCAGTCATCCTCATGCTGACTTAAGCAAGAGATATAAAGAACATTTGAATCACAGAATAATTTCAGTTGGACAAAATGCTCAGAGGTCGTCTGGTCCAGAGTCAAATTTAAATTCAAGCTTTTGCTAAAAAAGTTCAGCGTGGCATTTATTATTGAATCTAAGTAGCAGACTATTCCATGAGTTCAAAATATCATTTTCCAAAATGTAAGATAAATGGCTACTTGTCAAGTGTATATTGATTTATGCATGCTGGGAATGATGACTTATGCATTTTATTTTTAAGGTGCAGACAGACTTTAACTCAGTAGTGACTGTGCAAGCAAATCACTTCTTACAGCTTGTGGTAAAGACTGACAGCTAATTTACAAAGATAATGGATCATGCCTAACTTGCATGCTTTAATACTGCTCTTTAACCCTTCCAAGCACCTGTAGATTCAATTTTTTTGAGTTGCTAACTTTAGAGGCTCTACATTTTAATAGATTCCAGCTGTCCAAACACTGGAAATAACACTGAAAAAGACTGAATTATATTGTCTTTCTACTACTAGGTGATGGAGCTTTGATTAAACTAACCCAATTTTAACACCTGGAAAAAAACCAGTTTTTGTAGTTGTGTTAAAAATCCGTGTATTTTCTCCGATGATATGTTGTCCATAGAAATAAATCATGTAATCTGGATAAATAGATCAGCTGCAACAATAAAAATTAGGCATCCATTCTGTTAATGTAAATTCTCTTTTGTAGTAGAATACCATTGGGCCCTAAGTATAACTGTTTTCTAATCTGATGGGAGGGGAAAGAAGGATTGTTCGGGTACAGTGTCATTTTTACTAGTTGTGGTAAACTTTAGCAACATCTCAAAGTGGAACATATCTCTCTCTTTGAGAATCAGCTAAAATCTGACCATCTAGTCAGATACTATATGTTAGAAATTTCCAGAAGGTGTTGAATTTCCCAAGGTATGAGTGTAGGAGGTGTAGATCATTTAAATTAACTGTGACATACAGGAAATTGTAGAGAGGAAATGTTTTCTTAAGAAAAGAAGAAGGAAATGGGAGAAACAAGATTTAAAGGAAAAAGATGTAGACCAGCTAAGCATATAAAGAGATTTTAAATTTTAATTGATGATGATCTGTTTTCAGATTGCAAAATGGAAGTTGACTTTCAACTATATCGGTAGTCTTAATTTTTGGACTTTTTGACATTTTGGTTACAACTTGAATGCACGTCGTGTAAAGTTACTGTGTGTTTATTTCTGGTTTTAATTTAGGTGTGCAAAAATAAACCTATAGCATGTTTGAAGGCATTTTTTATTGTAAGAAAAGAGCAATATTACCCCTGAAAATCAAATAAAAGTTCACTGTATTAGCTAAGCCAAGCTGATATTATCATCAAACTTTGACACTGCAGCTTTGTTAAGACAAGTAGATTTAAGGGCAGAAACCCCTTTGGAAGGACAGACTACACTTACACTTTTGCCTGACGGTGTCCAACATCCCTTCCTTCTCCAGTAAAAAAAAAAAAAAACAAACAAAAAATCACAAAATTATCATAACTAAGAAAACTGATCTTTCAAAGTGCTTATTACAAATAGTGTTCTCATCTCACAGTGAGAGTCTGCCCACCTTTGGATTCTAGCTCAGCTTAGCGATTTCAGTAGTTAACACATTTTTCTGTATTTTGCTGAATTGAGACATTAGGTTATACAAGGTATGTTATTCACATAAGTGCACTTGTAGAAGGTTTAGAAAACAGTAATTAAATACAGAAATATCCTGTGAATTTTACATTAACTAGTGCCGCTTTCCGTAACACAGCTGTAAGTGGGATATACTAAATAAGTATCTCTAAGGAACAGCTATTTAGTTGTTTGCAATGGATTTGAAGCGTATGTGAGTCGCTACAGACTATCAAGAAAGACATCAGTCGGTGGTATCCCCAGGTACTTTAATGTGATTTGGTAAATACTAGTTTTTCTTGAAGCAACTCGCCTTTCACTGAGCGTCTGAGGAAAAGTCACAGCAGCTTCAGAGGTGACAGAAAAAGCCCTTTTTCTAGGAACCTACAGAAGTCAGTCCAGAGTTTGTCTTCTGGGTTCCCAAATGCAGTGACAGTGGCTGGGTGGATGGCCAGCATTGAGAAAGGATAATATTCCGGAAGAACACAGTGGCTAAGGGTGGTTTGTGTACAAACCCTTTCGTATTATACTTGTTCTGAGTCTCCTTTAAATGTTGTCAGCTGTGTATGTTGAACACTACCTTAGCCATGCTTTTGAGTGGTGGTGATGTGCTTATCCCAAAGGTGTTGTTGTGTGCTGCTCAGTTTGCCACTTGTTATATTTGTGCTTCTTTCCTCCTGGTGGCTCAATCCTGATTCCCACTCCTGAGGAAGTGCCCAATCTTACACCAGGCTTGTCAGCTCCTTACTTAGAATCTGCATTCCTTGGGCCAGGTTTGTGATCACATTCTTGGTTTTCATTTACCTGAACCATAGTACCCACAGTGTGACGGAATTCCTGGTCTCTCAAGTTTTTTTGGGGTGGCTGGCTTGGCTACTGTATCAGCTTCTTGCCTTAAATGCTTGGTGCAACCTGAAGGTGCTATTAGAAAGAGGATGCAGACAACCCCTCCTTGGTCTGACAGAGGACCATCAGACCGGCTTTGCATGGGCAGCAAGACCAAAAAAATGCTTTTAGCATGACCTGTGCTTGGCTTCGTCTCCCTGGACCTCTCTAGTTCCTCACTTGCCTTGTTTAGAAATGACCTGGACTCTAACTTCTGTATTCTAAAGCCCATGTAACAGGCGAGATGTCCTCAAGCTTAAAGGAAGGGGTGGGGGTGGGGCAGGAAGTTCTATGCTCAGGTGAAAATTAAAATGGATTTTTACTCACTGTTGATGATGAGGGAGATTTTCATAAAGTAACACAGCCGTTCTCAAGTGCCTGATTTATCAAGAAGTGGGAATGGTCATCACCAACAATTTTTGCAGCATCTATATGAGGTAAGGGAAGGACAGAGATTGTTCACCAACACGTTAGTTGTTTGCAGCTTATGTTTCTTGTGTTTAAATTTTTATTTTATTTTAAAAATTTGGACTAATAAATATGTGCAGTAACTATTTCAACTGGAATTGGAGGTATTCAACTTAAGTTGTGAAGATACTGCAAATTTTGGTGTTCAATCTTTTCTTTTGCAGTAAAACAACAAGATATTGTAGTATACTCTGGGCTTAGAATGCTGTGGTTGAATTGTACCACCAACCAATTCTTTATTTAAAAAACACCCTGTTGTGAAATAAAGATTAATGTTATTGCTCTGCAGTAGCTTTACCAGCATGCTTCAGACTCAAAAGTTTGAGGGGTTTTGTTTTTGTCAGGGTGAATGTTTAAAGATTTGTGTGCTTACTTGTAAAGCTAAAATGCTGGTTTTTGACTTTTCCAGTTCTTGCTTGTTTAACAGGGACATCATAAACTTATACAATGTCATATTGTCATTTTTCTCATAGCTTAGGTAGATTTATAGATATGTTTTATTACATAGGAATAGGGAAAGCTGTGAACTTGAACCTGGAATAACTCCACTGATTGGAGCTGAGACTTGCAGAAGCTGGGGATAAATTTAAATTTTGTTAGTTTGAATAAGCTCAGTCTATTCAAGATCTAGTTTAAATTATTTTATGAGTTTGCTAAATCCTGCTTTTATTGTAGCAGTTAATGAATTATTTTGTTAGCAACTTCTTATTTCTCTAGATTTAAAAAAAATGCTAAAATTTATATACAAGCATTTACTTGTATTTTCTTATTATTCTAATATGTGTATGTTTATCTGATATGGGAAAAGGTCAAGAATGCATAAATATTTTTGTATTTCAAAATAACACTGGTTTTGTTCCCTGTTCACTGTAAATTTCCAAAGTGTCTTGCAGAAAAAAAATGAATGGAAAACATAAATGCTCCTGAAAACGGTAAAACCTGTTGTTACACACTTCTCAGGAGGACAGCACTCTGCCTTTGGTGGGCAGGGAGAACACGGGTAGGAAGGAGACCCCCAGGGAAACAGAAGACAAGCTACAGCTTGATGCTGGATCGGTAGAAGTAACAAGAGAAGGAATGGCACAATATTAGGAATTGCAGCCTCTCAGGAAAGTATTCCTATCTTACAGATTCAGAGGGGGAAAAATATTTAAATGAGGCCTCTAGCTAAGATTATGCAATATACCCTCCTTAAAACAATCTGTCAGAACTCAAAGTAATTGTGGTTAATATTATTGGGCCGTAACACTACTGGCATAAACCACAGCTTTACCAGTCAGGGCAAGAGTGCTTTTTACAGTGTGAATGGTGAAGCCTGAGTTAAGGATAGTTTTTTCATGTGGCAGAGAAACTTTAAATATGCTTTGCGAGTACTGCCACCAAATGACTGAAGATAACATGTAAGGGCTATGCTGGTTCTCAGTAGGACATAAAAAATATTCCAAAATATTTAGTGAGTTTTCACTACAAGTATTCTTGCCACAATGATTTCTCCAAGGTCCTAAAATTGTCACTGAGGTGACAAGCAGAGATTACTACATTGTGCATTTTAGAAAGCAGATATCTTCTGGTTATTCTGGTTAGACAGAACATTCTGAAAACTAGATAAGCAGTCATGGAATCATGTTGTTTAGAGAAGCAATATCCAGCATTGTTGAAAGCAATGCTTTCGCAAACAGTAATGGTCTTAATTGTGTTTTACTTGGGAAAGGACTGTCTGAAAAAAAATAAATACTTAAAAAATATAGACAAGTATTAAGTAATAGGTTTACCAGATTTTAGTGCCCCCCCATCCGAAAAAACCCAAACCAAAACAAACAACCCCAAAACAAACTAGTAGTTGAATCCTACTCTGGAATGAGGCATATTTAAGAGTATGTTTACAAGATTTCTTGCCCCCGTTGTTATGGGAATTGAGATACAGTAACAGGGACTGCAATAGCTAGAGTGTGAAAATTCTCTTTCTGCTTGAACTTGTAATAACTTTCTAAGCCACAGCATACAGCAGTGGTTTGTACAAAGAAAATGATCACCAAGCAATAAATCTCCCATACACAATTCACTTCTTACTGTGTGGTAGAACAGGATATATTTCCATACTTAAACATTAATCTTTGACGGCTAACCAAAACACCTAATACTATGAAAAAGAGAAAGCAACATGATGGTTTTAGAATAGAACTAAGAGATCAAATCCACTCCCTGTTTTTTAAAAAACAAACAAAAAAAAAAACCAAAAAAACCCCCACACAAAACCAAAACATTGGGGGAGGAATGTTTCCTTTTACCATTAATAGCTCTTGGAGTTTTCAAAGGATGGTGAAAAGGTCACAAATTCTGTTGAATTAGATAAAAATACTTAATGTAGTAATGAAATTAGTGACACAATCTGGAGAATTACTGGTTGGTTTTTGGAAGCTTGCAATTGTCACATCTAAGGAGGGCAAGGCAACCAGAAGGAATACCTGTTTTTATATTGTTGAACAACTGGAGGAGTAAGGTTTCTTGGATTAGGCCACAATCCTAATGATCTGTCACTTTATTGTAATAAATATAGTTACGTCTTCACAGAATCACGGAATGTTAGTGATTGGAAGGGACCTCAAAAGATCATCTAGTCCAATCACCCTGCCAGAGCAGGAACACCTAGATCAGATCACACAGGAACGCACCCAGGCGGGCTTTGAATGTCTCCGGAGGAGACTCCACAACTTCTCTGGGCAGCCTATTCCAGTGCTCTTGTAGTCAAACTGTGTGTAACTACTCATAGAAAATGCATTCATTCATCTGTTGTGCCCAAACTGAGGAAAAACAGGAGGATGGAGAATGATTTCCTGCTTTTCCTGAGAAGCTCTCTTTTGAATGCGAATCTGTTTGTTGTAGCTAAAGGCATAAGAACAGCTCATGTTACCAGAGAATTTAGGCAGTTCTAAGAAAATAGGTTAAATGGTTTAGGAGTAGTGGGTCGTTCTCGTGGGATGGTCAGAAATGAAGATCAAATAAGAGAAATGTCCCTTTTGCCCGGAGTTCAGCAGAAAGTAGAGATTTTTTTTCATGATATGTGAACTGCATGAAGCACCTTGTCTTTGTCGTGCAGTGAGTAAAATGCTTATAACAGTACAATCCCCATGCAGGCATGAAGGAGAGTACAGGACTTGCAGACTGAAAATTGCAAAAAAATAGTGATTATATAAACATTGGTTGCCAAGCAATTTTCTTGGGCCTGTAGAGTTGCATCCTGTGGATTATTCCCTCTTATCAGAATATTATTTTTACCTATTTATTTGTAGATGTATCACTGTAAATATCTATAGAGTTTGATACAGCTATTTACGTATCTGTTTCCAAAATGGCAGTGTGTGAAGAAAAATAATCTTCCTAATATTGAAGATGATATTAAAGAGTTCTACTAAGGATGAATGTAACAGGGAAGACTCTATTTTTCATGGGAGAGTTAGCTCACTTAGTATTTTGAGCCTATTTTTAGTGGGACAATTATCACAACTAGGATTCCAGCCTCCTTTCAGCTCTTTATAACATGGTTTCCAACATTTAACTGGCTTTTTTTGTTGTTTTTCTAATGTATTTTTTGGTTAAGTATTTCTTAGAATTGGTGAATGATTGAATACTTTATTATTTGCAGACTATTTGCCTAGGTTATCTACCCTTTATGAAAAAACATTCTCTTTCATGTGTATCTCTGCGTATTTTCAACTC
>NW_010145698.1:0-12047 GCF_000699245.1 Pterocles gutturalis | reverse complement strand
TAAGGTTGAGGAAAGACATTTTCTTTAAAATCCTTCTTTCTTTTTTTTGTCTATCTTCCCCTTTTACCTTACCACCAAAAAACCCCTCAATGAACAAGAAAACAAACAAAAAAAAATCCACAAACCCAAATTACCACCCTGCCGCAAAAAAACCCCAAAACAACAAAAAAAAAGGCCAAACTTCCATTATGTCTTTTTAACAGACTGCTTTATAAATTATTAATTATCACAAAATTCAGAAGGTAACTAATATCCACAGTATTAAGAAGGAGTAACATGTAACATAAAATGACTTTTCATTGCTTTAATGATAATACTTATTGTACAACTTATTTGGAAGGAAAGCAGAGAGAGGAGTCAGATGATTATTTAGAGCTGTGAAATCACTACTACACTGTTCCCACCTGTGTTAGGATAAGGAAGGAGAAATGCAGTTACTGTCGAATCTACTGTTAATAATATTGATCTCACTGAAGACACTTTCTTCATTTTTAATTTTATTGTTATTTTTAGAACAATATTGTTTATGACAGTGTGTTATTCTATAGCAATATTAATCAAGTATTAATTACATTTCCAGTTCTAAGATTGCAAACTCCCAAACTTAGGAGCTTCATGTTGCATGTACATGCCTTCAGTTTCTCCTCCTGCTTCTGCTACCATTATTTATTTTCCCCTTTTCACTATCGCTTTTATGCTGTGATGTTCATCAGACTTTTGATCAGTTTGCTTCCCTTTCCAAACACTGTTCAGAGATAAACCTCTTATGCAGCTTTTGCATAGAGAATACTGGGCTGGTATCTGTAAGCTTTGCTGTCACCAACAAATGCCATATGCTTCAGTATGAACAAAAGCACTATTGGAGCCCCAGAGATAAAAGAATCCAGGTAGGGCAGAAGGTTCAAGCTTGTGGGTTTTTCATGGGAAAAAAACAAACAAAAAAAAAAACAAAACAAAAAAAAAACCCAAACAAAAAAAAACCTACTTTGCATTGCTGTTACTTTTGGGGTGGCTGATATAGTTGAACAGTCAACTGACTGCAGGTGAGGAAAGAGGGAGGGATTGACCAAATCTTCCTAGACAAAAAAAAGAAATCAAACTAATACAAAGAATCATCGTTCCTTGTTCACAGTGGTGTCCCCTAATGATGAATTACCCTTTGGGATTGGTCACCAACCAAGTGGCAAGGAGTTGGTAGGAGTGGTGCTCTTCTGTCCCTGGTGCACTTGTGAAAACTCCACGGGGTCTTTTGCCACATGCCTCGGCTTCCAGAGCCCTTTTCTTGGGGTAAACATGGCAGGAGCCCTCATTGGGAGCTCTCTTGCTTCTAGATCTATTTTATTCTAAGAGTTTCTGATTTGGGTAAGTCTTTTACATTTGTGATAGCTGCTTTAAATATTTTCGTTTCCTGGCTATTGTCTCGGAATAAAAGCAGTATCTTGAGCTTGTTCAGAAAAGAATGAATAGCTTAGAAGGACGTTCCTGTTATTCTGTGGTATCCAGCTGCCAAAATATGTAAGCTTTTAGGCTGCTGATGGAATTTTCTTTTCCTCCATAGAATTCACCTGAAAACAAAGACAGCAAACCAAATTATCTACTGAATATACTTTTGAGAATTTCAGTATTTTTAAATTCCTCAGACAGTACAGTACTAGACATTCAATCAAGTCATCTTATGTTCTCTCACACTTTAATCCAGCCTGAAGACATAGGAGTTACCTGTGGGTTAATGCCTTCCAAAAACCACAGGCTAAAATAATAACAGTTGGGAAGAAATTTCACTTTGTCAAGTGAAAAATGTCATCCAATATTGTTCATTATTAAAATCAGTGCATAATTCAGTCTTGTTCCTTTTAGTTCTTTTTATGAAAAGAAGAAAAAAAAATCTTTTAAGCCTAATTTGTTTCCATGATCCACATCTGTGCACTTGGAGTACATTCTTCCTCATAATAGCAGCTGATGAGACAACCGATGTATATTCCAAACAGGGTTGCAAATTTAAAAAAAAAAAAAGTTTAGGGTAAGGGGAAAAAAATAATCTAAACTTCACATGCTCAAGAAGGCTTTGCCTAAAGCAATAGCTACTCACCATTAAGAAAGTAGGAAAGTTATATTTATAATCAAGAGCTGACAGTGAAGGAACATGTGGTTTGGATACATGTGATCAATGGCCTAGGCCCTTGAAATTTATTTAAGGGCTTGCTACAGATTCAAAAGCATATCTTTCCTTACCTTGTCAATCTTTCTGGTACACCTTTGCTTTCCGACCTCTCTAGTGCAATTTCTCAAGAATGTCTACTTTTTGAATCTACTTTGCTGAACACTGAGGCAGGCGGTGTCTTTTGTGTGTGTGTGTTAAGGACCGAGGGACCACCTCACCCCAAAAATTCCACTCTGTGGGGGTTCCCCCTCTCCTATCTTTAGTGGAATATAGCTGCATCCAAAGCATAGAAGAGATATATTTTTTTAATTATGGCCTGTCTTTTTACATAACAGGTGACTGCCAGTGTAAAACAGCAATGTATGCAAAAAGTACAGCATCAATTTCACTCAAGTTTTTGAGCATTTGTTGGGGCCATTCTCAAATTTTTATTGGCCAGCTGTGGATCTTCACCTATCCATCCTATTTTGTTAAGCCTCTTTGAAACTTCTGTACCCATTTTGGTTTTATGGTAAATATAGGTGACTGAGGATGGGTTTGTGGGTTATTTTGGTTTTTGTTGTTTTGGGTTTTTTAATTGAATTGTCATAGTTATGGAAACAGACATTTTTATCTTCCTGAGAAGTCAGAAAACTTACTGTTCTTTCTAGTGCAAGGTGAGAAATGAATATGCTGCCTCCTCAAAGTTATTTGAGGAGATTTGTAACCACCCATAATTTGGTCTGTTTATTGTGTAATAAAGCAGAGAAGGATTTCCAGCTCTACTGCTGAAGGCGGAAGAAGGAGCATCTGTGCTACCTTTCCTACCCTGACTGATTACATTTTAAGGCAAGGTAGGAGCTACAACTTTGTCACATCACTCTGTCATACTCATCATGTTCATGAATACAAGAGCAACTAGGATGGCCTGGTGATGTGTGAAGTAGCCAGGGAATCCAAAGGAAAGAAAGTCTTGAGTATAGCAGTCACCTGAGGAGGTAAAACAGGAATTAAAAGTTAGTGCAGCACTAGATGAAGGGACTCTGATAGCTGTGTGAACTGAATGTGGGAGGGTCTGCTTCATCCTGTGAAAAATCTGCTTGTGATACACGATGATAATGTAGTGTTCACTGACTACACGGTGGAAATTCTCAAATGCTCAAGGGGTTTTGAGCTCTGAATTTCTATTAAGAGTTTCATGAGAGGTCAAAATAATTCCTGTCAGGGTATGCTCTGGTTTAGATAGTTCAGTGTGTTCATGCAAGCTGAGCAGGTACATTTTCCATCATTCATTGCTGAACTCCTTGGGAACAACTCATGTTGCACAGTGTTCTTCTGAAGATCAGTGTGTCAGAGGATTGACCTTTTGGTTGTTCTTCTCTGGTTTGCTTTGGTGCTTTCCATTGTGTAGGCACTTTTTTGCATGTGTTAAGCCTTTGTTGCCACTGCCCTGTCATGTACTCCTAGTGTGAATTTTGAAGTTATGGCTTTGCAGCAGAGGTGAATACTGTCCCTGTGAATGTTCATTTCACTGAAGATCAGTGGCTAATGACAAAAAGAAAAACACATTGTAATCCTTAATTTATGCAGTGAAGAATGAATGGAAGGTGGTGATTTTTACTATTACCATTTGAAATTGCTTTTTTTATATACATGTAAAAGGCAGCTTTTTTGAAATAAATTATCAAAATAGAGCTTGAACTGATTCTCAGAATGTATGGCCTCCATTTTTATGCAGAGTAAAAAATATCCATCTTGTTCTGGAAAAACTACTTGTCTAAATATTGAAATTAAATGTAACAGCTGCTACAGATTCCGCCCTTCCCCCACCTCCCTGTGAAGTTAGAATTTGACTATTCAATCGTTCAGGGAGAAACTGAAAAGAAACATAGCGACAGTTGAATTTTTAAAAGCTGCCATGCCTTTCCAGGTAGCACAATTGGACACAATTTTAGTTAGGGAGCTTTATGAAGTTTAAACTTGACAGATATGCAAATTCAGTAAATCAACAAAGGCTTTCTCATCTTGGATTTCATGTCTAGATGGGCTGCCTTCAGCTTTACTTGAAAAATACTGCATTTGTTTTATTTTTTCCCTTCCTTTCTTATTTAATTTCACATTGCACCCTCTATAGCATATTAACTTGAGTAAAAGAGAGCAAGACAGGTTTTGTTTTCAGTGACTTTTCAGTTGGCATTTTCATTTAGTATAGCTCACTAGGAGGTTCATGTTTCTTTCACAAAATTACTTGAAAAGGTTAGACAATTCAGCTATTGAAATAGTGACTTTAAAACCTCAAGACACTTCAAATCCTTTTCTTAACAAAAGAAACAAGTGGATTATACGATGTTTTCACTGAATTCCACAGTTACTTATCAATAGAATAGAAGAATATTCAACAGTGAATATTGTAAAAAAAAAAAGTCAACATTTAAAATGTAAATCTTTATTTGTCTCTGGCACTTTCATAAAACTTATTTGGAAAGTACACTTAATTTTGCTTTAAGAAACAAGAGAGATGCTGGTAAAAGCTGTGGAAGGACTATTCAAAGAGGGACAAATAAAATCTTAATCATCCAAGTGTTATGTAATTAGAACTAATTGACATTTCAACAGCACCCATGTGGAAGTATAGCTATACTAACTAAGCAACACCAACAGCATCATGTTCACAGAATGTTCATTATTCCTTGGGATACATACATACTGAGTGATCTAATGAAAAAAATAGTAAGAATGTTAATACTTTGTAGATCTGAAAAAGTAGAATGATATCCTCTCTGTTCTAATATTTTCTGTTTGTCTAGTTATGCCAGTTGAAGAGGCGCCCATATTTTCTGTTGTTTATATCCCCAGCAGGAAAGAAGATTCATGAGTTTGGGTGTTACACCTTCCTTTAATGAAGGTAGAATTAACCAAGACCTGAATGCTACCAAACCTTCTGGGATAATTTTACTCTTGCTTGGTAACATTTCCCAGTCTGCCTCCCATTCCTTTTTGTGACCAAAACCAATTCAGCTACAGAAGAAAACCAGTCACAGTCATAACACTGTATATCCACCTCTCCAGTCATTTCACATTACAATTTTGTCATGGCCCATACTTTGCTGCTGCAGTTATGTCAATCCTTGTTTCTTTTACAAAGGGTGGATAAAATATCATTCCTTCTGCTTGCCTGGGGAAGTCTGTGGTAATTTAATTATAACACATTCTTCGCATCCTTGAAGAAAGAAGCATGGCAAAACCGTTCACAAAAACTAATTTATGATTCCTTGATTACAAGTACTTATTGAATAACAGGCTGACAAGGGCTCTCAAGCAGTCATGTTTGGTAAGAAGGAGATAATGTGCTAAGAAAGAGGATGTAATTATTTCACATTCCAGCTTGCTGAGGACTAGGAAAGCACAATTCTTTGCAGAGTCTATGCTCAGAGTGACTTTTAATGTACAGCACAAGATCAATATTTGTTTAGACAGATATGAATCCGGTTATATATACCTAGAGCTGGTCCTTTGAAGAGACATCAGCTTGATTTGCATGCTACAGAACAACATATTGGGAGTTTTTGAATGGAGACTCCACATTTCCACTACAGACTATTCCTAGCAGTTTATGCTTTATGGACTTTGCTTCCAAATAATTAAGACGTTAATCAGTATCTTGATTGTCCTGCCTTCTCTTTCACTGCTGCCTCATCTTGCTAGTAAGTATTAGACTGTACATCCTTCAAGATTAGATGTTTAACAGTTACCGATTCACAGCATAACATACGTGCTTGAGGATAAGAATTCTAAAAGCTTTTGTAATTTGCCTAAGTGTAAGAGGGGGGAGGAAAAAAAAAGCCACCCTTGATTTCAGCTGTTATCAGCACTCTTCTATAATGAAAGCATTAGTGAAAGATGGTTTGACATATACTTCCCTACAAAGGGAATATAAATAGGGAATGTTTACCTTCTCAGGCTCACAGACATGTGCCATGTCTTCTGGCTTTCCCTTAGGACATGAACATTTTCCCATCTGAAAGCCATTAATATGGCACTGTACTGGTGCCATTGAAGTCCCATGCAAAGGCAGGCTTTATTACAAGTAGCGCTGCTGTCTGCTGATGTGTCTAAACAGCTTCTTGGCTCATACACCTGTGCAATGGCATATCAGCAATAACCATCAAGAAATGCCCACCACCTGTCTCACTTCTATGACAAATGCCGTAGAGCATGGAATAGCACTGCTGTATTTTTGTATTTTGTCTTGTGTTTTCATTTATTTGAGAGGGGGGTTTGGTGTCTGTATGTGATTTCAAGATATATCCTCATGAATAAATGATAAATGTGGAAGATGGAAGTGCTGAACTTGATTGGCTGTTTATAGATGGAGTATTATAACTCATGTTTTTCTTTTAAACATGACAATCTTTGAAGTGTGCATAGATATAAACTCTCCCATCAGACTTCTTTTAATTTAGCAACTGTGTATATATGGAGCCAAACACAATATGCTTAAAATAAAAGTAACGGACGACTTTCAGCAAGTCTCTTTCATTGCCATCTATTTTCAAATATTGTATTGTTTCATTTTTGTCATGGTATGCCTTATTACATTTAACGTTTACATCTTGCCTGTAACTTTATTGGCCAAGATACCCAAGGATTGCTTTTCTGCCTAGATGTGAAATGGGAGTTCTGTCCAAAGACTCAACAGGTGGTCAGGACATAATTTATTTTTCAAATGGAGCACAAAATTACAGTTTCCTCTGATGCTGAAGGTGACAGACTGTAGAGAGCTATTGATTGAATTGAACAGGTTGTGTGCCAGCACAGGAGGGTGTTCCCAGTCTTTACTAACAACAGCACTGTTGGATTAACAGCAGACTAATTCAGAAAAGAGACTGCCGTGGGTTTTGGGGTGTGATGTTTTTGATTCTGTTCATAGCAGTCACCCATCAGGTTAACCTGTGCATCTCAATAACCTGAGAAGCAGAATAATAGTACTCGATAATTCAATAATCTTTGAAGCTTTTGTGCAATGGCCAGCCATGTTGATTTGCAGAGAGGTAGAATCTTTTACTGTGACTTTTCTTTCTGTTAAAGAACATTAAGAAGTGGCTTGGATTTGTAGCCAATGTCACCCTGTTAGCAAACCAAATGATTGATTGACATAATTTAATCCTTTTCAGCCTGATTTTGTGGTATGGATATAGTTGTGAATGAGATTCATGGGAAAGCAGAAAGGAAATTTTTAAAACACATGAACATGCAATTAGAATAACAATTTATCTGTTGCAAAATTCAGTAAGAATATGCTTGCTTTGCAGTGCGTGCAAGCAGCTGCAACTAAATCAAAAGCTGTTGTGTCAGATAATTTCATGTTAATATGATGTCCTGTTGCCTTTTCTAAGCACAGAATAGGAAATGGCACAGCAAAGCATCCGTGTATGATATATGCGGAGTTTTTAGGAACCTTCACAGTATTTGCCTAAGTTATGCCGAATAATTCATGGTAAGCTAATTAGTTAATTAGTGTTCCATTCCAGTGGAGCTGAATTTGATATTCTGTATTTTTGCTGTATGCGGAGTTTTTAGGAACCTTCACAGTATTTGCCTAAGTTATGCTGAATAATTCATGGTAAGCTAATTAGTTAATTAGTGTTCCATTCCAGTGGAGCTTGTACTGTCTCTGAATTTGATATTCTGTCTTTTTGCTGCCACATTACATTCTGAAAAAAATGACAATAGAAGACCTATTTCTTGCATGTAAATTATTTCTCTACAATATTTTTTCACACTTGCAAAAAAATATTTTACCCACTATCTGCCTAATGTTGTAAGTGTTTTGTTTATCTCCCACTGCATCTGTAGCAAAAGTTCTACACGAGAAATGCAGTGAAATCATTAGCACGGTAGGGTTCACAATGTTTAGAGTGGGAGCTAAAGGTGCAAGCTCCTGTAGGAACACAGGGGTATAAACAGTATAAACTGATGTTATTACTTTCTACTACAGTGCTGTAAAGGCATCTGAATGGGAGACTCAGCTGGAGCTGATTACAACACCTTAAGCTGTGTGCTCTTAAGCTTCCCTGATTTTAAGCGTGTTCTACCCTTTGTTTTTTGAAGCATTCTGACACTGTTTAAACTATTATCACAGAAGTGGAGCTCAGTGGTTCTTTAGGGCCAGTGATAAAGCTTAGCAAGTACACGTGAGCTTTGTAAGATTCTAAACAAAGCACCATGTTCATGGGTATGCACATACTTTCTGTGCATCAGTTTTTCCTTGCTATTCTTCAGACATGTGCCAAAGCTTTTTGGATTTTATTGTTCATGTGGTTTTTTTCTGGATAATTCATCTCCTCCTTCTGTTTAGAACCTGAAGCTTTTCTCCTTCAAAATTTCAAAATACAGGAGTGATTTTTTTTTTTTTAACTTCTACTCCCTTGCTTTGCTGCTTTTCCTTTGGGAAAAATATTTTTTAGAATTGAAGACAAAAATGCAAGAGACAATAATACTGGTTTACGCTGCAAAATAGCCAAGTCTTTGCCTGTGGGGGCACCCATTTGACTACATGATCACTAAGGTCTAGCAGTAATCTTTACTGTAATCTTCAATTTGATTGTTACTGGGGTCTTCCCATTGGGGTGGAAAGGGAAAGCAATAAAGTGCACAGATTAGATTTTTTTTTTTAATTTTAAAATAATACCTAAGTATTTTATTTATGCAGATTCAAAAATCTCAAAAAGAAATAAAAAACCTTTAAACTCAGCTACCCCTGATTTTGAAGTAAATACAGTAATTAAGTACATGTGACCACCAAATCTCATTACTACGTGAAGAAATGAAGATTGTTGCATGAGGAAGAGCATGATCATTTTGCCTGCTCAGGGTCAAGGTCCACCATTCAGCATTTCTTGAACTGCTGCTCTTGCCATGCCCCGTTTTGTACCTTCAGCTGTGTTCCAGCTGGAGTGTGACCCCTCCAAGGTGCCACAACAGACAGGAGCTTCTTTTGGTGCCCTTCTTCAGCTGCTATGTTCCACTGCAAAAATAAACAGGGTAGTTTGTTGTTACAGAAAGACTATCTGTAATCCAGACATTATCAGTACCACTTCAGCCTAACAGCTAAAGCCAAGCTCTTGAACCTTGCCTCCCAAATATCTGGGAAATGGTCCTATAGTCGTACACGGGTCCTTCACAAAGTTACGGTACTGGGGTCTCTGTGAATGCTCCTCTACTTAGGCAAAGTGTAAGGGTCTGCCTTAAACCACTAGTGGGTGAAGGCTTCCATCACATCTGAAATACAGGGTGAAAGATGGTCACCAGTAGTAAGGCTTAGCTGCTGCTGTGTTCTCTGTCTGACTTTGTCAGGGATCCCCTGCCTGCCTGCAGGCTTTAAACAAGTCTCTTACTTTGCTATGTAGAAGAAATTATAAAACCCTGTAGGGGGAAAAGAAATAAAATTCACAAAGCTGTCTTTTTCTTCTTCTGTTAGCAACTCCTCGTATACCTAACCAGGAGGCAGTGTGCTTGCAATGTTATCTGATCAGGCATGGGAGGAGTGAGGGCAAAATCTGCATGCAAGGCAATAATAGGAGAAAAATATCTCTTTAGAGGGCATATCAGAGGAATGGGGCGGGGGAGGAATTTTATCAGTTCCTCAAACCACCCCAACTCTCAAACTAAGAATGGTTTTAGGAAACAAGAGAAATGAGGAATGTCACATATGGTAATGTGTAAGAGTTGCAGGATTCACATGTCTTTTCTGGGCCTGCCCATTGCCCACCATAACTTGTCACAGCACAGGGAGAAGCAGGGATTGCATGTGAAGAGAGAGTTGTTCCAAATCGTTGCTTATTTTGTAAGTTCTTGTAAGGAGGTATGAGTGTGTGACTATTATTGGCTTTAGCATGTGTGACTAATAACAGGGAAACATGCTATCAGACAAACAACTTCTTTCCCTGGTAGTTGTTAT
Organism: Pterocles gutturalis; assembly: GCF_000699245.1. NCBI lineage: Eukaryota > Metazoa > Chordata > Aves > Pterocliformes > Pteroclidae > Pterocles > Pterocles gutturalis. Next base: position 1,947 of record NW_010145698.1, on the reverse strand, counting down.
GTCTTTTTACATGACTGTATCACTGGTAAAAAAAAAAAAAATAAGGTAACTATGGAAACTCAGAGACATCACCCAGTGTCTTCTTGACTTATGTTTATTTTTAACTTTATTGAATTTAGTGAATGGTGCTTCACAGCTTGAAAAAGATTTTTCAGAAAGTCCTTTCTTACTGTGCAAAAGGTGCAAATGGGGTTTGACATAAACATTCAGACAGATTTGATTTAAATTCTTCCTTAGGATATGTGAGGAACACAACGTATTCCTACTCCATCAGATTTTTCCTAGCCTTTGCAAAAGTTCAAACTCTCTCTCAAATTTTACGGACTGAATCAGTGGCAGCACGGTTCCTCAAATGAGGAAAACATGGTCATGGACCTTAATATGAGAAATACTAGTTTAAGTTTTTTGAGTACAGGTTATTGTACTTTTACATAGACAATTTTTGAAAGTGCCAATAACTGAAGTTTATGAGAACTGCTTGGTTTCCATGCCTTGAGAATTATGGTTGCATAGATTCCTCAATATTGATTTAGGAGGTGAACATTAGAAATCAATCTTCTACATCTTTGCCAGGTGCTTTATCTAAAATTTAAACATCGTCTATGAGGAAAAGTATCCATCTCCTTACTGGGCTGTGTAAATTCAAGCTGTCAGTGAAAAGCAGAGGTGTTATTTAAATACCATTGTTAGATTTATATTAGTAGGGGCACACAAATAGTGATCAACGTCATCAGTAAAAGTGAAATAATAATTTTTAAAAGGGTAAACATTTTCTAGCTCTATCACTGTATTGAGCTTTCCCTCCCTTCCTTTCCTTTTTTTCCCTACCCTCCCAAATTTTCACAACAGCAGTACTTTTCATTTCACTGGTACCCTACATGTAATTTGAATCCAGTAGAACTTTGCAAGACAAACTTGACAGAATAGGGACACCCATTTAGAAGAAAGAAAAGAAAGCATACACCACTTCTTTTTTTTTCCCCTCTAAAAACATTGCACCATTGCTATTTTAAATCAAAGTAGCTGCTTCTTTGCATATGCCCTGAATATGATTTCTTAGTCAAAATTATCTTTCTCTAATGAACATATATTGCAGATCTCAGGCCCTTGTGTCAGTTGCATCTAAAGTAGAATCTAGTGAAATCTCTGAAAGTCTCCTGAATTCTGCTGATTATTTATTTTCAGAAAAACAAATATTTTCCTTTTTAGACATCCATACCAGCTTGCCATGTTCCTCTGTTTTGATCCAGCAACTACTCCTATAACTTATAGACTGAGCCTTTGAGATAATAGAAGAACATATATGATATCCTAAGTCACAAACCTTCCAGTGTTACCAAATTTCCCTGTGCGTTGTGGAGAACAGAATATCCAAAAAATGTCTTAATGTCCTTCTATATAGGGACCTAAATTACAAATCCTTTAGCATCTCTATAGGGAGTAACGTTGCATTTCTGGTAAAAAAAGACCTTATGAAAGACTACTTTGCAGGAAAAAAAAATCCTCTAAAAAAAAAAAAAACCCTGAAATTAGATTATTTAGTGATTGCATTTGAATGATGGAACACTTCTTGGCTTAATATTTTACCTGTAAAAGTAGAATATTTGTTTCTGAGATTGGAGTACTAAATCTTTTTCTGCTTTATTCAATATCACTTTTGTACTCACTAGAGCATTTCAGTTACAACGAAAATTTAAACACAGTGCTACCAATGAACAGAAGCATTTTGCTCTTGAGGTTATTAGGATATGCGAAGCATATAATCATAAGCATATACAACAAGAGATACGCAGAGCTTATCCTAACCACATGAAATGAAACTCAGCCTAATTAATAATTTATTTCTCTTTTTCACTATAGTAATTGAGAATGACATTTTTCCATTTAAATAATAGCACAAAATACGGTAAAGTTTAAGTCATAGAATCATAGAATGTTTAGGGTTGG
>NW_010145697.1:24355-49088 GCF_000699245.1 Pterocles gutturalis | reverse complement strand
CCCCTCTGCTCTGCTCTCATGAGGCCCCAGCTGGAGTGCTGCATCCAGCTGTGGGGTCCCCAATGTGACAAGGATGTCGAGCTGTTGGAGCAGGTCCAGAGGAGGGTCATGAAGATGATCAGAGGGCTGGAGCACCTCCCCTATGAGGACAGGATGAGAGAGTTGGGGTTGTTCAGCCTGGAGAAGAGAAGGCTCTGGGAAGACCTTAGAGCAGCTTCCAGTGCTGAAAGGGGGCTACAGGAGAGATGGGGAGGGACTCTGCATCAGGGGGTGGAGTGAGAGGATGAGGGATAACAGTTTTAAGCTGAAAGAGAGTAGATTGAGATTAGTTGTAAAGAAGAAAGTTTTTCCTGTGAGGGTGATGAGACACTGGAAGAGGCTGCCCAGAGAAGCTGTGGATGCCCCATCCCTGGAGGGGTTCAAGGCCAGGTTGGATGAGGCTTTGGGCAACCTGGGCTAGTGGGAGGCCTGCCCATGGCAGGGGGTGGAACTCAATGATCTTTAAGGTCCCTTCCAACCCAAACCATCCTGTGATTCTATGATATTTCTGTCTGTAATAGCAATTAAATATCTTGGAAGAAACTAATCAAATCACCAGGCTACTGTGCTTTTTTTGTTTTCTCTCTCAGATTTGCGTCACAGATAAAGGTTTAACTCTGTGAACACACTCTTAGGGTAATAAGGACACAAACAATACTTAATGCAATTAATCCACAGACATGAGTGTTCCAGGGTAAGATCTTCTGAAGTGTCATAGCAGAAATATAAATCTGATACTTAATATTGCTGTTGTCAACTATTAAAAATGGAAATATTTCTGCAGCATTTCACATTCTTTGGCTATCTTTGCATCAGACTAAGGTATTCTTGAGGAGTGGGATTGCACAAGGGCAGTTGACTATTTTCCTCCCGCCCCAGAAGCTAACTAGCCCACTGTCACTATTTAAAGCAGCAAAATCAGGCTGGGTGTGTAAGCATGTGTTTGCCCTGCATCCCCAGCCTTTTGCCTGTCTCAGGTGGTATAAAGGCATCTTTAGATTTGACTGTGCTGCAAAAATTATTCAAATTTTCATGGAAGCAGTTTCCTAACACTCTGACACGAACATCCAAGCACAATAAACTTGAGTTTACTGGCCAGCAAGAGCACCAGCAGTGTTAATGCAATCGGTCTCATGGGATCAGTACTGCTGAAAGTTGGGCTCTAGTGCTTGTATGATACTGTGTCTTCCATTGCCTTCCCAAAGTGCTTCCCATGCACACCCAAAAGGGCCAGATAAATTCTCCCTTAACCTAGTGGAAATAAATTTGTATCATTCACGAATTAAAGGATATACCCATAATATACCCCATAATTATTAGCACTGCTTGTAAGTCAGGAGTTAGTGTGGGCACAACATCCGGGTGTAGGGTATTGTTGCTAGTTCTGCTTTGGAAACAAACTCAAATCTGCCTCTGTGCCATCTGATGTTTCTGGTTCAGGAGAATCTCTGTGTTTGTTTGTCTTCCTCGAACACTCCAAATTGAGTGTCTGTGTCTGCTTTTTTTCTTTTGTAAGGTTTGATTCATCTGGGAGTTTTTGTTCCTAGCATAACAAAGGTATGGGTTTGCAGTCAGCTTCAGCAGGTTGAAATCTGTGCTGCAGCTGAAAACGGTGGTACTGCTTTCTCTTCCTCCCTCCTCCAGCTGCGTCATTCTGCTGCCTCCCTGGGGAGGACGAGGATGCTCATGGCTGCGTGGTCAGCTGTGCCAGGAGCCAGCTGAACATTAGTGCATGGCTCAGATATCAGGTGGATCATTTTGGTTTTTTTCATCTGGCTGACTGTGGCAGCCTGAGAACTGGTGATGCAACAGGAGAAGAGTATTTACCTCAGTCTGAGGCAAGGAGGGAAGAGAGGGTGGAGAGAGTGGCCTCTTGGCACAGTCCACACTTAGGTTAGCTTAAGCCAACAATGAAACTGCACCTAGGAGTCCTCCTGCTAAACTCAGAGGGGAAACGTGCTTATGGTGTTAAGGAAGACCAAACATTGGAAAATTCCAAAGCTTTTTTTAGTTTTTTAAAAAAAAACAACAACAACAACAACAAAAAAACCCCCCACACCTTACTTTCTGTGTAGTGTAATATCCTGAGGACTTGGAGCAGGGCCATCATCCAGGAAAAGCAAATAGGAGCAGATACTGAGCAGAAACAATGGTAAGAGGTAGACAGCTCGTGTAGGTCCAGTCACTGGTCACTAGTTTTCCCTAAAGCATTATTGAAGAGGAGAATGTTGAAAATACTCTTAAACACACTAAAAAGTGTCAAAAGGTATGCACAATTTCTAAGCTTTGTTTGAGATGAAAACTTATTGAAATAAATTTTTTACTTCCCTTTTTTTTATCGATCCCATCCCTCTTCCTGCAATTCCTGCCTACCCAGTAGGGCCCATGAAACCTGTGGTGTTGGAGACGAAGTGATTCCTCTGAGTTAGATCAACTTGTGAGTTGGGAAAGGAACAGGGGGACTGTGAGGGGAAGGTAGGGGGAACGAGGGAAACAGATGGATCCTAGATTGTGCTGCAGCTGAGTTTGAAATAAAATTTCACCTTAAAATGGGGTGGCTGCTGCTTCTATGAAACTCTTGGGGATAATTCATCTGCCACTTGATAAATTGACAGGGTTTCTTTCCAGGTTCTCTCCTCTGTTCTCCTTCGTGCTTTGTATGTGTGTACATGTGTGTGGGGTACGTGTGTGTAATTTTCAAGATGCCTGGCCCCTTTTTTCTCCTTGGCTAACTTCTGAAATAGAGCTGTCAGGATGATTCCAGCATTTGGAGCCATATTCTTTCTGACAGAATATAACTCTTCTCCCCAGTTTTCCTATTTTATGGCCTGGAGTCAGTGGGAATATTCAATGCAACCTAAGGTCAGGTTCTTGAATTTTAACACAATTTCCCAGGAGAACTAGAAGGACAAAAATTCCTTTAAGACAGGGAACAAAAAGTGGAACGATAATATAAGGAATAAAGACTTGTTATGTGGCTTTAAAAAAGCAGCTTGAAGACGTTTCAGATCTGGGGGGTGATAAACTTCATTTAATCTGTCCAGGAATTTAACACCAGTCCCTGTGTTATCAGTCTTTTGTACAAAAGAGCTGAACTCTCATAGCAGCTGGCCATGCTAGCAAACCTGAACTTCAGTGGGTCAGCCGCAAGAAGGTACGTCAAATTAAGTAATTTCAAAAATGTGTTGAAATATAACATATACAGTCCTGTGAACCTATCTGACATGGAAGGATTTAAAACTATACCATAACAATGGGCTCTACAGGAATGCAACCACCAGTTTCTTGTCGAGTCTTTTAAAAAATAGAAAAAGTGTCAGTTATGCAATGGACAGATTTGGCTAGTTTCTTTGTAGCTGGTCAATATTATTATTACATATCTTGGGAAGGCAGAGATTGTAAACACTTTAGTCGACAAAGAATTTTTAATCCTGAGAAGAAATGATGATGTTCATTTATTGTCTGCAAAGGAAAAGGGTTTCATGTCTGTGACCACCTCCACAGAGGGGAAATTCACAAGGACCTAGTTTTATCTAGGCAAAATTTCCTGTAGAGTAAGTGGAAATTTTAAATCTCTCTAATATGAGGTGAACTTTGAAAAATCTAAATTCTCTTGTTCTACATATTTCTGCTGTCAGGAGTCTTGATTTTTATCTTAGTGAAATAGGATGAGGATAAAGGTGTTGCTGTTTACCAAGCCTTTGATGATGTAAGGTGCTGTACAGAGAGAAATAATCACTGTTATATGGCTCTGGATGTGCCAAAAATGCATTGCATTGCATTCCATTGTTGATACAACTTTATGTCGATCAATGAAAAATCTGAATATTAAATTTAGAGAAGAGTATTTACTATATATGTTCCATTAAGAAAGGCAAAATATGCTTTATTCATGTAATATTTTGAGCTCTTTCACCTCCCCAAATGTCAGCTGCCAAACTTTGTTGCCATCCTTAGCAATGGCTGCAAAGTGAGACATTTTCCCATTTTTCTCTGTTTTGAGGATCTTGCCTTCTAATAGCAATCCTGTCTTATCAATGGTCTAAAACCCAGGTTTTAAATGGAAACATTGGCTAAGAATTATATTTTATCTATGATGTAACATTGCAGGGAGTAAAATAAACCCCACAGAGTAAAATGTGCTCTAGGGGAAAAAAACCAGAAGCAGTCTGGCCCATGGCAAGATGAACTATAGAAAATCCAGCTCTATAAATGGTGGACCAGGCCAATTACATTTAAGAGATTTTTGGAAAATCTACTCTACAGGATGGTATTTACAATATTGAAAGTGCCCTGCAGATTTTGCCCCCCCTCTTATTTTTTTCAGTCTTTCCATAACAATATCAATTATTTCACATTCTGTTTTCAGCCTGCTTCATGTTCCCTTGTCTTGCCTCTCCCTCCCTCTCCCCCTCCTCCACAGCCTTTCTCTCTTTCTCATATCATCTCAGAGCTGTTAGAAAAAATACTGCCTTTCTGTGTGCGATGTTCTTCAGCTTTAGCAATTTTCCATTTCGCTTCTTTCTCGCTATATTTTTTTCCATTTAATATTTGGGGAGAAAAATCGCTCTATTTGAAGGTGAGCCAAATACACCGTCACGATGTTTTGGCCCAAGTTAGTATTTTCAAATATAAAGTTTACTTACAGTTTCCTGTGTTTTCCATTTGACTTTTATTAAAGAAGGAGGAGGAAAAAAAAATATATCCTACTTTTACCATCAGCAGCAGGTGTATTTTTTACAGCTGTCACTGTTACTCGTCCTTAGTCCAGTGTGCAGCAGCTTGGAAGCTTTGCTTGCTGACACAGCCTGGTGTCATGGGTATGTTTTGGAAGGAAGATGCAATCTGAATGAGCTCTAAGGAGGGAAGTAAATAGAATGAAGTACTGCAAAAAATCATGACAGTTGGGTGTGTGTGGGCAGATGTGGTTATCCAAGCTGGTTAGGAGGCAAGTCTTTATTTTAAATAGAGTCCAGGTTTTTTTGAGATCAGAGAAGCCTTCATCCACAGGGTACCTTCTGCTAGTAGGGGCTGTTTTCAGGGTAAATGAAGACTGAAGGAAATAGTAAGGACTTTTCATTTACTACTGATTTGTTGTATATTAGTATAGAAAACGTCTTTTTGCATTTAATCCCTGACTCTTCTGTCCTAGCTCAAACTTCCTTACAGTTTCTATCAAAGTGGACAACAGTGGTGACACCACTCTCGCGATGCGCAGAACTGGCAAACCCTGAGATAGCAGAGCATTTGGGCACCATGGTGATAGATGCCTGAGATAAATACGAGAGAGACAAACAGAATGAGTCAATGTGTTGCCCAATTTGCATAAAAATTTTCATAAAATTACTTGCAGTGTTTGAGAAAGAAAATAAATATTTGGTGTTTAAGTTGCTATGGTGTTGTGGTAGTGAAAAAAACAAAGCTATGGACAAAGAGTGTAAGCTACGTCATGGGTTTGCTAACCAGACACTGTCTTCCGAGTAACAGAGTCAATATGAAAAAATCCTTTAATTATGAAAAAATGCTTTAATTGTGTAGAGGTTAGATGTGATACCAGCTAGTGTAACGACAGCCTTTCCTCTCCTCTTAGCTCATGAAGCAGCGTTTAACCCTTGATTTCCAGACGCTCTGAAGAGGCTTGTGCAGCAAGCGCTGTGAATTCCTGTGTTTACTCTCGTGAAGAAGCCTGACTTTTCATCTTACTGCTTTGGACCTGGTGACAGAGCAGGTTATGTCAGGCTCTGAGAGCATTTTCTGCTTTTCCTCTCAGCTGAGGTGAACATTTACTGCGTTTCACTATGCTGCTTTTTGAGTCAGAACCATTTTCCAGGAGATTCTTCAGCCCGAGCATGATGGATGCTTTCCTTTGCATGCTCTTCTAGGCTAACATCTGGTTTCAGCAGACCACTTAAACACACGCCTAAGTGCATCCTTAAACATTTTGTTGGGCATATGCCTAAAGTAGTACGGTAGGCACATTAAAGAGCAGGATGTTCTTAAGTGCTTTTTTGAATAGGGGCCTAAATGGGAATGAAAAGAGAATTATGTGCCTTGCTTTAATTGGGTGAATTAGCCAAATAATTAGCCGTGTTTCATTTACTGACATTATCTTTTGTAGTCATATAACTTTAACGATTACAGAAAAGTACTTCACCCAAATTTAGTTCTATATATATGTTTTAATAAGTACAGTTTCCTTGAGTATAATTTAGCTGCAAAGGTACTGATAAAAAATAAGTGCTTGCCTCCACTCATCCATATTTTGCTAGTAAACAAGCTTGCAATACTGAACAGAGGTTTTAGAGGGGATCAAAAAAAAAAAAAAAAGAAAATTGACAACTTCATGATAACTTGTGGAAGGTGCAACAAGATCTAAGAATTTACTGCCTTTGCTCTGGTATTATTGTTTTTGAATTGGTATTCCTGACTGAGGAGGCAATAACTAATAATTTTCTAATGGGTGAATGGCTTGAAGAGTGAAGTTCTGCATCACAGTACGGCAAGGCTAGTTACTCTGTCTACTTCATAGTCCACTTACGGGGGACAAGGGTAAGAAATTTAAGGATAACTTAACCTGTCCACCTCTCTTATGAAACTGCCTGGTACTCGTGTAGGCTTCCATATGGAGGTGTGGGGAAAACTCTGAGCAGAAATCATTGCAAAATTAGACATCAGAATTACACCAGAGTTACTCAAATTAGAGCTTAATGGAATAGGCACCTGGGATTTTTTTTCCTCTGCCTAACTTTTACTGAAAACTTGCTCCAGAGCATTGTATTTTGCCAATATTTTTCCTTGCAGATAACTTTAAATAAAAGGAAACTATCCTCCAAATGCATACTTATGCAGGCATTTGGAATGCAGTAAGTGTGTTTTCATTATGACTGAGCAATCTCAGCTGTGAGCAGCTACATAGCAAAAAAAAGTAGAAAAAAAAAAGAAAAACATTGGAAGTAAATTAAATTGCAATGCCCCAAGAATTGGAATCTGCCTTTTATAATTTGGACATGACGAAATTGAAATAAAAATAAAAGTTCAAACTAAATTCTCCACTGCTTTCAAATGCCTTCATAAAAATGCAATTGAAATTGAGTTTAGGGACTGACACAGCTTACAAATATTTTTCTCTTCATTTTCTACACTCATGGTATGTACTCATGGGTGTGTACTCTATGTGCAGACTTTGTCTAGAGTTCAAAAAATCCTGATAAATGAAATTCAACAAAAACAGTGGTCTCTCTAAGCAAAAGTGATCTTATCCAGGACAATCATTTGCATGGTGTGTATCAGTGTACGTTTGCACATTCCTGTCTGTGGAGACAATTGAGGGAAGAGGTAGGAAAAAGAGAGTCCTGATAATATTATTTGTAAAGTATCTCTACCCATTCACTCCCTGAATGATGTTGCACCATCTAAAACACTAATTGGATTGCACGATTGCATGACTCTCAAGAATATTGCATCTCAGCAATAAAATCCCCACAGAGTCATTTATCATGCCAAAGGGTAAGTGATATTTTTGGGGGTATTCATCTGGATAGATGAAAAACAACCACTGCAGTTTGGAAATTCATAGATATGTAGACATGACCTGTGAATGAGTGATCTGCCAGATTACACACCAAATGTGCTTCGAACAACAACAGAAAAGGCATTTCAGGACATAAATTTCAGTCTCTTTTTAAGTTTGAGATACTCGTAGTTCTAGGCAGCCCTCAGGCACCTCTGGATGCTTCCATAATGCAGGATCACAATGGAAGTAAAGAAAACGGGGAGTGAGTCCGCCCAGGACTAAGGGAGTGGATTTTGCAGTTAGGAGAGTGTTGCTGTTTGATTAGCCCATAGCTGTGTTCCGGGCAGGCCAGTCTGCGTTGCTGATGCTGGAATGTACTCATGTTCACCAGTCTTGGCTGAAGGCCAGTAAAGAGATCTTTGAGGGATCATAATTTTTCTAAATGGTATGATTTTTTCCAGTGAGGACTTTGGTATTGAGTCTGCAAAAATCTGCACTTTTGACTGACTTTAAAAACTATGAATAGTGGAGTCCAATGGGAATGGCCTTTAATTTCCAAAAACATGTCAGGCTGGGCTCTACAGACAGACTTTTTTGCGTACTACTGTGGGTACCTGTCTTGCCTCATTTCAGAAGAGCCCGTGTCAGCTACAGGGTGAGGCCAGGAGCACTTGCATCCTGAGTTATCACCCAGACCAGTATGGTCTCTTACATCATATCCACTACTGGAATCCACAAAGTAGGTGTTATTTTCCTTTACTAACCTATATAACCTAGCCTGGTAGTCATTACTGGTCTACCAAGTGTATGTGTGTAGATTTTGCACTCCAGCACTCCCACTTCAAAAAGTTTCCAAACTGATGGTTTCCTGAGTGTCCAGGGATAAGGGGCTGCTAAGGGCTTGGAAACTAGGGGGTTCTTCTATGGAAAGGAAGGCTTAGTTGTCCGCTTGGCTCCATTAGGTATTTCATTTTTTTAAATTTATTATTTGTTTGATCAAGTGATGAATCCTGGGTCTTTCCTGCTGCAGTTTGTAAGCTGCTTTGCTATTGTTTGCTTCCTATATCTCTCCTAAAGGGAATTTTGGCAGGGGAGAAGCAGCAAAGTGCTTCTGCATCTGGCTATCTTTGGGAGGAAAAAGAGGAAAAACTCATTCCCCTTTGATTCATGATAAAAGGGCTTACGGGAAGACTGTATGTTCTCACTCTTGAGTAGAAGGAGGTATCTCCCCCTATGCATGCTAACTGGGCATAATTGTGTAGATTAAAGGACTTTGAATAGTTCTTTCCCTTTGGTATTTCCAATTTCATCGAAGTGCACTGACTTTCCATGTGCCATCCCTAGCTTTGCCCAAGACTTATTAACAAATTCTGGTATGTAAGTTGGATGCCAGAAATTCTGTTAAGTGGTGGGCTCTCCCCCCCCCCCCCCCAAAAAAAAATAAAATTGTTATATTAGTTCAAAAAGTGATTATACAGTACATTACTGGAGTGGGAAAGGACTGAAGTTGCTCCTTATGCTCATTTTTCAGTATATGTGGGTGGACTTTGGTAACTCAAAATGATTCACAAGTGCTGTTTTGGAGAACTTGGCAATAGGAAATCCTGAGGGCAGAGGCACATCTTAAATCTTCAAAATTCAAAAGCCTTTCCTACATTCATTTGGGATTCTGTGTTTTTCTGGAGTAGCCTCTAATCTGTCTTAGAAAAAAAAAATCACAAGAGAAAGTTTGGGAGTTGGAGCAAAAAGCATTGGGCAGAGTGAGGGGAAGAGGCATTCTATTTTTTGAAAATACATCCAAGAGAACCTATTTTTAGTCTCTAAGTCCTGATGCATTGCACCTAATTTCAGGTACCCAGGTGAGGGGCAATGAAGGAGTCAGTTACTCTAAATTCTTCCAGCTGGATATAGAAAGTGACAGCAACTCCAGATGGCCTGGACCACTGCTGTTTTTCTCAGTTGTTCCCCACTGATTATAAGGGTAGGCAGAACAGCTTAGGTTGTCACTTAGGAACCAGGTATTCTAATGAGAGTAAAACTCTGACCTTAAAAATCAGATTTCCTAAGAGTTTTTAGTGCTGAAGGATGGAGAAAAAAGTTCCTGTTGGGATTTCCAAAAGACATTGAACTTCCACGGATTTGAATGGGAGTATGTGGATACTTCAAATCTATTGGGGTTCCCAAGTATCTTTGTAAACTGGGTCTGCAAACCTGAGCTTCACTGGAAACAAATAGAATTTCGTATATTAAGTCATACAAGAGAATGAAAATTTAGACAGTTCAGTAGCTTTCCAGACTTTAACCTTTGCCCACCCACTTCTTAGGGCCATTGGAGCTTTAGTTTGATCAGGATGCTTTGGATGCACCATAGGATTTGATGAAGAATTAAATTTCTTATGAAAATAAACCAATTCATCAATGATAGAACTGCAGGTGAGCATTGCCTGCAAGAACAGAAATTCGAATTGAGCTAAGAAATTCCTCAACTTGATGGAACTGGGAAAGGTAACAAATGTAACTTCATTTTTGCCCAGCTGCTTATATTCTTTTCTTAATCTATATTCTTTCTTCAGACGCAGGAGATTGGGACTGGATTTTTGTTTTGTTGCCTGCTGTTATGCTAATTGCTATTTCTAAACAGGATGTCTCATTCCTCCTAATATGGAGCTCCACAATTCCAGTTGATAGTGCAAGCAGAGCGATCCTCCCTTTGCTCGGGGTTCTGCTGGCGTTAAGAGGGTGTAGTGCCAAGGTGCAGAGGCTCCCACGCAATTTGTAGGATTCAGCCTGAACTTGCAGGTATTTGTCTTTCTTGCAGTTGAAATATGCTATTTATCCTGGAATAACAGCATCAGTAATCTTTAAGGAGGGTATTGCAGAAGGTGAACAGCAATATGTTCCTGATACACAGGAAATTGTATACTAATTATTATCGTTATTAATTAACACATTGGAACATGTACAGGGAAAACTTATGAAATGAAATGGAGAGAGTGTTCTGATATAGTGATTTTTTTTGCTATGTTACTAACACATATATATTTGCAAATAAGCACGTAATTTTTGTAGAAATCCCGTATTTATTCCTTATTGGTGTTAGATAATTCCAGCAGGAATCACTAGGACCTTTTTATCTAAAAACAATTGAGTCAAGTTAGCAGTGACTGGAGTGAGAACGGATATCTTTAAAATGATCATGAATATATTTACTGTCACCCTTTCTTTCCCCCTTTGTCATTTTTTAGAAGCAATATGGTGTGATTTCCAGTGTCTTTCAGGAGGATATTTCAACACTAACACAAATCTGTGGCACAACAGTGTTACTATTAAAAAAAAAAAAATCTTCTATATTACAAAGTGCTATCCATGAATGCAACAGTGGCATGAGAACTTTCCATGACATATAAACATGCCAGTAAATCGTGATTTTTCTGTAGAAGTGGCATACCCATCAGTAAAATACACCAGAAAGAAAGCCTGGGTGCACCATGAAGTTGAAATGAAGTAAGTTCTTTAAGGGGGTCTTTGATAAGGCTTTGTTTTATTTATTATAATAGGGGAAAATTAAATAAATACCATCTTTTGCAATTAATGAAATAATTGAATTACAAATATGATAAGCTTAAATTTTGCATACTGATAAACATCTTATTTCTATATTCAGGCATGATCATTAAATTTGTCAATAGCTTAGTCCTGAAGTCATTAATCCCATCAGTAGCATTACTGAAATGTTACTTGGCTAAAGCAGCCATCTCACTACACCTTACAAATATTTTTGGTACATTTCCCAAAACAATAATTTCATATATTGCTTCCTATCCCTGTGATAAAATGTTGATAAATTTAAGTAGCTTGTGTTTGCTAAACAATGAGTGTAACTTTTTTTTTTTTTTTTAAGAATAAAAGAAAAAATCTCTGTTGGATGTGCAATGGAAGCAAACTTTTTTCCCATTCAGCAGTTTCTGACAAACAGTTGGGTTGTTTCAAGAGGAGGGTAGCATGGTCCGTCACACCAACAGCTAGTAGTAGTTTAGTTTACTGCTTCTACCACCTGCCTTCTGGCTTAATATTGGAAGCAAGAAGCATGCAATTAAGTATGAGGAAATGAAAATAAATGACACTGTTCATTGCCCATTACAAAGTGCCTGGCAGAAAGAATGCAGCTTGCCTGGACCCGATGACCCCGGGGAAAACGTGTCTCGTGCCTGGTGAAACCCCAGTGAATCAGACACTGGCCCTGGTTCCATCTGTTAGCAAACACTTTGGTTTCCTTCTTAACAATTTTAAACTTTTTTTTTTTCAATTACATTCTACTTCTGAAAATCAGGGAGGTATTAAATAAAAGTGAAACGTACTGTGTGTGTAGAAGCTACGGGACACCAAACATGCATGGATATAGACTTAATCATTTCTTGAGAAAAGTTATTTGTGTTACATCCCTAATTGGACCAATCAGAACTCATTATTAAATTCTAAGTCTTATTACTGGGTATACAGCTCAAACCCTCCCGTCACCCCAGAACCTGCATGCTTCAAACCTGTTTCATTTTAAAATATCTGCTCTGTGAGTGCTATGCCTTTTTTTTTTTTCTTTATGTGGCTCATACAGTTGTTGGAACATAACAGCAATAATTGGTTCTTAGTCATCCATCCTAAATTGTCTAAGCAACTTTACGAACCTGAGCAAACGTTATCCTGATATTACAGAATAGGAAGAAACGGAACCGTGGAGAAATCTGGTGGTTTGCTCAGAACACACAGCACATCAAAGAGGAGTTGCAAGCCAGATACCCATCGAGCAAGAAAATAAAGGGTTTAACATAAATTATGTTGTTGTGCTACAGAAGTCAAGTTCATGTGTTTTAGATCAGATGATTCAAGTGCATGAATTCAGTCTGGTTTAGGTGGCCACATATAAATGGAGGGGGAAGCTTTCATAATGAAAGCAGAAGCAATTAGACACTCTCATGTCTTCACGATCTGCTGCAAAAATTAGAACTCACATGAGGTTTGCCACAGTTTGTAAACTTTTCAGTGAAGCTAAATAGCCAGAGAATATTAGAAAAGAGATAATTTCAGGTAGAAATGCTGCCAAGGCTTAGTGGTGTTTAATTATTTCAGCTTGAAGAAAGGAACATCTTGGTAACTTGGTTGGTGTTGTTCTGATTATTATTTTTTTTCACCCCATAACCCAAAGCAAAACTCAAGGGTGCAAACCCAGGAGGAACTGAAACCTTACAAGGATTCACAGACCCTCCAAACCAAAACCACCAACTTTCACATTTCTGACTGTGTGCAAGTACATGAATTCTCTCTCTTTCACTTCAATATTACATGCACACTCTGGAGAAGGTTTGTTGTTTTTTTTTAAATCCACATTTTAGGTGAGTTTCCCATGTTCTGTGAAAGGTAGTCTTCTCTATGGCACTTCCTAATAGGACTGTTTAGACCCCAAAAGGAAAAAGGGTGTTTGGATGCCAGTAATTTCAGTCTCTGCTAGTTAAAAGCATGGTTTTTCAGGGATGCTTTCTATCCACAGTCCTGCACAACATGAAATATGTTTGACAGCTCTATTACCACACTGCAGATTGCAAAGCAATTTACATTCACACTTCTAAGTGCCTCTCCTTTCAAGACTTATGGACGTATGCCAAATTACTTGCATTGGGGTATATGGCCTTCTATATGTACTTTGTAGGATAAGCCTTTGGTTTCCATTAAAATCAATGAAGCAGACCCCAAAAGAGTTTTTGTGAAGTGTGTACTAGATGTCAGACAAGGTTAATAATTAAATACTTCATGTGTAATATGCATCTTCAACATATTTCAGTGTTTATCTTTAAGATGACATTTTCTGTATTTAGGCTGGAAATTGGACTGTTCGGTAGGGTTAAGTTCAGCTTTCGGTTTTTGCCCTCATTAGTGCCTCTGTAAAAAATGAACATATGATTTCATCCCCTATTTGAGCAGGGTTTCCAAATGGAACGGACCAGCAGCCATTTAAGGAGCCCAAGGTCCTGTGTTCACAAAACCATCATTGTTATCTCAAATGAAATGGGAAAGACACAAGATACCCTCCAATGCCATTTCATCCAGAAAAATTAGTGACGACACCGTGTCATAATGCCTTATCCTGAGTCACTCAGTTCACATATTTCATTACAGCCGTTGTTTGATGGACAAGTTAAAGGATGATCAGCAGGGATGGTAAAATAATGTAATTAATGAATTGTTATTAAACAAATATGTTAGTGACAAACCTGATTTTTTGGGAGAGAAGAGACAGATGCTTTAAAAACTTCTGAGTAAAATATGGGCTCCAGTGAATTTAGTGAGTCCTGTGCAAGATTGACTTGAAGGGGGAGAGGAGTAGAAAAAGCATAAGAACGGGTGTATGATGGAGGAGGGAGGGTACATTGCATCTTTCTATTTATCTATTTCCTTTTTCAATTAAATTATCAAAGTTTCCCTTTGGCCTACAGTACCTAGAAGAAAGCAGCAATGCATTTTTAAAATTGCCTTGAAATTCAGAGGATAAAAAAAGAAATAACGAGGAAATCACCATGGCTGGGTGTTGTCAGTAAATGCAGAATCCATGAAGTTTTGTTCTTGTTGAAAGGATGTGGTTTACTGGTGCGGGGTAGGTGCAAAGGGGGCTGGTGATTTGTGTTTCTATATAACATTGTGTTTTTGTAGCCCAGAGTCCGTGTAGGTTGTATTCTCGAGGGTGGATGAATTCCATGCAGTGCTTTTCATTTTAATTGTAGCATATGTGAAACTCCTGGTCTGTGTCTCAAAGATGTTCTCTAAAATCACATTTTGTGGTTAGCAAATGTGAGTACATCCATTTATCAAAATAACTTGGAAGAAATTATAGGGAACAGGCAGCTAAATGTACTGCAGTAGTTGCATTAGATAATTCTTCATAAATAAATTTGAAAATGAAGCAAACTGGTGCCCTTTAAAAGAATGTTGGCCTAATTAGTAAGACAGAAATTCGCTGTTTAATTTCAAAATACAGAAAAGAAATTTCTGGAGATTAAATATAGTTTGCAAAAATTACTGTACTGGGACACACTTCCTCTTATCTTTCAAGATAACCCGTGAAGGATACAAGTAGGTTATAGCAAAGAATGCAAGTACGGTGTAGTTGTTCATTTGATACGCCCACAAACACTCAGCAGTAGCTTCTGGTGGCCTTAACCTTCATGAGTTCATCTGATCTCTCTCAAAATCTTAAAGATCAAGTGTGTCAGAGCGAGAAAGTTTGTCCACTGAAGTGGTGGAATGGAAAAACAGAATCTCACAAGGGAGAAATTGTTATGCTTTCTTCACCAAACTGTAAAGAATCATCCGTGATTATGTAATCTGCTTTCACAGGGTTGGGGCAACTCTAAACATCCTAAACTAAGGTGACAAATATCAACTAAAGTACAAAAATAAAATAAAAATCCAAACTTATGAAAGAAATTTCAGCTATCCTTATGTTAAACTAACTCATAAATTTAGAAAACAGTTTAAAGGGGTCAGTAGTTCTTTGCCCAGGCTTTCATTGTAGACCAGCCAGATGCTGGAGATGAGGAAAATGTGGAAAAACAAGATGTCGCAAGAGATTTGGGACTTACATCAATGCAAGATGCATCATTGAGTCTGTAGGAAATTACAGGGTGATAGCAGCATGCAGGGAGCAGAGAAAATAAACTTCAGCGCAGTACTGCGGATTCAAAAGTTGAAATCTGCCCAGATTGCTGGAGCAACCCTCTAAAATAGGGAAGATCGTGGCACAGCAGTGACTGCCACCCACTGCAATCCTGCGATGAAATGTGGGTGCCAGGATATCATTTCCCAGCCGTTATCAGCTCATGGGTGGCCCTCTCTCAGCACTCTCTAAGGGAACTGCTCTGGAGACTGCCAGCCAGATCTTCAGCTGCTGACAAGAAAAGAAGATACAAGTGTGAGGAAAACATCAAATTCACACTTAGAGTCTCTGGTGTCCCATGCAAGGACCTCCTCCCAACATGGGTTAGACTGGCTCTTTACTTTCTCTGCTTTTGTCCTCTGCGATTAACCACAAAGAGCACAGCAAGTCCAGAACTGTGGTGTATGAAAATCCAATGTGTCTTAAAAAAGGTTGATAACGAGCCTGTATACTTACCTAACAGAAACTTTGGAGAGAGCTCTTTACATTTTTGATCGAGCTTAGAAGCAGCGACTGAAGTCCCGGCTGCTGGGACGGTGCTGCTGGATAATGGCAAGGCCAACTGGGACATGAGTGTGGCTGGTAAAAGCTGAGGGTACTGAGATATCTCCACAGTGTACACTTAGGTGTGGCCTAGTATGATGTGAGCTATACCTCAGAATACCTCTTGCCTTTATGGTCCCAGAATTGCGAGGAAAATGGAGTATCTGCCGCTGGCAAGTTGAATGTACAACAGTGTTGAAATCAGGGCTTGAAAAGATGCTGGGAGCTGGTGATTGTTTACAGCGGAAAGGAAAAGTCTCTTCAGAAAACATAAAATATGGTGTATTAGCATCGTGTTATCAAGGATCAAGTGTTATAATATATAATCTCTTTTTCAGTGGTGTTCCATAAACGTGGAACAATAGCAGGTTAATATATCAAATGTTTACATAAAGTCTTCCCACTGCACATAAGTGTTCCATATATTGCTGTTGTATCTTCTGAGATTAAGTAAACACAGAACATAACGTACTCTACATAAATACAGCACTACTGAATCATAGTAAAAAACTTAACAATATCTATTTACCGTGAGAACTGTGTCAGAACCTCTCAGTGAAAATGTTGGGTAGCTGAAATTGGAAGGGTTTTTTTTCTTTTCCCAGAAATGTACCTATTTCAACAAAACTTCTTCAGTTTTAAGAAGGATTTTCTGGTTAAAATGGAATAAAACTTATCATACCCAACCAGCCAGTGGATGTGTGTGAACTATGGGACCTGGATTTTCCAGATAGGTGAATGCCCTCCCTCTTGCTGGTGGTTTCCGTTTCCCCCACCGAATGTGCTCCCGTCTGTTTGTACGTGTGAGTAAGTGACCATTGGAAGGTGAAGCCTCAGGCCAGCGCCAGCACAGCGACCCGAGAACTCAAGGGGTATAAAGACGTTCATGTTGTCAGAAAACTTTTGCATATTTCCGAAATCATCATTAGAAAACAGAGAGCTGACAAATTTGAAAGTAACAAAAAGGACAATATTTCAAAGATATTAATATATTCTTGAAAGAGTAATATTTCAATGGGTAAACACTGCCGCAGTATGCGTCCTCTTTATTTACTGTAAGCGAAGTAATGGTGCATACCAGAATTCACGGGGCAGAGGGAGGATTGTTGCCCCTATTTGCAATCTCCGGAGACAGTGACAACTTCTTGTTACGGCTCAGGATCCTTTTTACAGACCTCTGGAAGAGCACACCCCGCTAAGCCGGCTGCAGGTGGGGGCCAGGCTGCGGAAGGTCCACCCGTGCAGGGGCCAGCTGAGACAGTTGTTCATCCACCCAGGTGACGTGCTGAAGCCAACATGGAATTAAAAAAAAAAAAATTAAACCAAACCCTCCCTTATATCCACTTCTGTGGCCTTATATCTGCTTGTCTTAGTGCCTTCTTACCCTGCATCTCATTTTGCTATCAGGCAATCTCCCAGAAGATAAATTCTTTGCTTGTCCCCTTGATATAAGATTTTACTTTACTGAGAATGTTTGACTCTATTTGCAAAGGCAGGATAAAAAAGCATTTTATTTGTGCTATGAGATGAGAGAGTGGAGCAAGCTCCTGCAGGCAGGCTGCTTTGTTGAGTCAGATTTATACTCTCGTTTTGAGTGTGGAGCTCACACCGTTCTTCACTTCCCAAGAAAAGCTGTGCTTTACGCTAACGCGGAGTAATCTCTGTACAATCCCTACTCACTTTCTCTGCTTTCAGCCACACCCTAGCGGGAAATTCCTCTGAGAAATTAACATGGGAATTGGGTCTCAACTGCATTTTCAAATATGTTTATTGGTTAAATTTTTTTGTACTGTTATGACAAAGAGATTTTACTAATAATAGTAATAGGTCTTTGATAACAGATAAAACCCAGGCACTGAGAACTCCTACGTGTGGACTCTTTACTTTCCTAGTACATTTTGAACGTGAAATAAGTTCAATTACTGTTATTGTCAAAACACATTTTAAATTGGAAAAATGATGAGTGAAAATAAAAACGATGAAGGCATTGTGTTAAAAAATCTAAAAGGTGAAGTGTTGTTTGCGATGGATATTAACTCTTAAGGGTGAAGTTTGTTTTAGATGGTCTCCCAGAATTTTTGTTTTCTGCCACCAGTACAATAGAGTGGTTGTATAGAACAGACAATGCTAGCTATGTCAGTATGGGTGCCTTGCAAAAGCTAAATAAATAAAAAGTGACTTAGCTTCTATTTACCTTGCAGCAGGTGAACAAATAAGGTGACACTGAAAGAAATTATTTTTTCCTGCCAGCTAAGCATGTCGTCAATCCTTCTTACTAAAGTAATGAAGCAGAGAAACAATATTTTGTTTGCTTTTCACTGTGGTGGGGATTCACATCAGAAAGGAAGATAACACTTCAGATTTAAGGAGAGCTGTGGCACGATATTGTGGCCTGCCTACTAAGTCATGTACTGCTTTCTGCTTTAAAACATTCTGGGAGGCTCTAGACTGTCCCATCATGAATATTGCCTCCTAGAAATTGCTAACATAACTTGTAAAGGACACACGTGAGCAACTTATTGGAGTCTCAGAGACACTGTGTTGTGAAAATTTTATCTTTTTACCCCACGGGATTTTTTCAAAGGAAGTACATGTGTCTTCTGTCGATAATCCAATGCTCATAATTCTTACCTGCTTGCAAAGTGGGACTGTAAAGTGCTAGTGCAAAAGAAAAAAATCCATGTTTTTTTCTTCTAACTCATTCTTTCACTTGGAGTCCAGGCTTCAGTTTAAATTTCAGTGCCATGCAGAAAAAAAAAATAAATTGTAGAATTTAAAAAAATGTCTTTTTACAAAGGCAGCAGTGAAAATAGTGATCTGTTCTTTACTTCCCCTAACAGAATTGCTGGGTGGCTTTTCTCCCTGGGCTCTTCAATGTTAGTCTATTAAATTCACTTGCACTACCTGTCCTGGACTTCTGAAAACTTCTATAGTAGGGACAGCTTTGAGAAACAGTGGAAGGAAAGTGAAAGACTGGGCGAAACTGAATCCTGTGGCCACAGAGCAAATTGCCAGTAAATTCAATGAAGCTTTTCATTAAATTCAGTGTGTTTTGCATTAAACCTGAATTTGTCCCATGGTCTACAGCTATTAAAGTTATACAGCTTTAAAAAGTTACATGAAATTTTACTTACTTGCAAAAATTCAATTGCATGTGGAATCTATTTTAAACCCACTTGAAAAATACTTTAAAATTATCTTTTAAAGAGTGTATGGCTTCTCTCTTTATTTTCTGTCTAGATGGTTCAGCTGAAGCACATGGTGATGGGTTCCCAGCATGTGTACATCGTTCATTTGTGTTTAAGAAAATTCTTCTGTTGATAACAGATTTTTTTTTATGACTGTGCTAGAATGATGCATAATTAAGATTGATCTCACCTTACCCCTTTAAATTTATATTAAATGATTTTTTAATAATGGCCAACTTCTTTCATCAGTAAGTGTCCAGGAGTCATGGACCTTGAGATATCTACTGAGCAAGACATCCTTTTATGTCCTTGAGGATATGGAAAAATGACCTTTCTTTCCTGCCCATCCTAAGGAGGCATGAATAGAGAAATTTGGATAAGACAGATCCCATTTTGTTTCAAGAGAAACTTTGGGACATCCGTGTGGTAACAAGGCCAGTTGAATTCTGCGTAGGAGACTTTGATGCTTGACTGAACATTGTCTTGCTTTAGAATCACAGAATCGTAGAATCATAGAATGGCCTGGGTTGAAAAGGACCTTAAAGATCATCTAGTTTCAACCCCCCTGCTGTGGGCTGGTTGCCAACGACTAGCGCAGCCTGCCCAGGGCCCCATCCAACCTGGCCTTGAAGCCCTCCAGGGATGGGGCATCCACAGGACGTGTCTGCCGTACGTTTTATCTCGTCCAGCAGGAGGCCCAGAATAGACCCTACTGCCTGTAAAATCCAGGACATTTGCTGCCATTGTTTCAAAATATGTGCTGGTGTCCTCTTCAATGAAATAATGGTGCTCCCCTCGGACCTCTGTAATGAGAAGCAGTGTGTTTTTTCAGTTGTGAATGGCAATATTGAATGGGAGACGGGGTTAGAGAACTCAGCAGAAGTTGTATCCACAGCTTGAAGCTCACTTTGCTCTAAGAGATGAGGTGAATCAAAAACTTTTTGAGATGTTGCAATCTCCTTTACCATTAGGACCAGAGTGCTAAGTAAGGATGCAATATTGAAAAGAGCAGGAAAGAGAATGACTGTATGTTGGTATCATCACTTTGATTTGGGTGTAGAGCCTGTTCCTATGGGTGCCCTTGGGACATTTAGAGTGGATGCCTCACCCACCCAAAGCAAACCTCTTTAGGTGAGACTTATTTGTGGGTTTTCAGCCTTATTTAGGTTCCACACTTCTACTTTTGCAACTACCGACTGAAGCAATAGGAAGCATTTGGAGACAGGGAGTGCTCTTAGTGAGTTTTGTGATGGAAGGTCTTTGGGAATATTCTGGACAGCAAATAACATGGTGATACGTAAGGAGTTCCAGCAAAGAGATCACAGCTACACTTTCTCTTTGCATGCAAATAGCAGTGAATTTTGCAGTGTACATTTTACTTCCTTGAGAACGTTCATTAGCTCCTAAGTCTCCAAACAAACCTGTAGAGGAATGCAGCTGAATGCACCAGGCAGGTACCAGGAAATTATGTGGATGGAAATGGTTTTCCGTAGTGGATAATTTACAGCTGCAGAGCCTTAGGTCACACGTTGGAATTCCACACTATCCAGTTCCTAGGTCAGAAGGGACAATTCCTGACCAAAGGCTGTTTACTGACCCTCTTGAAATAAGTAAATGTCACCAATTTATTCCCTTGTGGCTGGGTGCCAGTATCACTAACTGGAAATCTTGAGACCAGGATGGGACTAGAGGTCCCTTGGTGCAGAAGCCAAAGTTGTATTCACTGGCATTAGACCATTGCTGTATCCTGTGAATTCATCCTGGGACACCAGTTTTGAGTGTTGGCAGGTTAACTTCTATTAAAAACTCGTCTGTAGGATGAAAAAGGCTCCCGTGAAGAAGATTAGCACTACTGGGCTGATAACGAGACAGGTACTGAATTGTCCCAACACACAAGAAGAGTCGGCAGTTACCTACGGTGGAAGTCAGCAAAGGATGCTCACAGTCCTGTGCAAGGGAGTTCAGCTGGTTTGCTTGAACAGACCTCCTCCCCCTGCCTCACTGCATGTCTGGTGTGTGTGACAGGGTGCTCAGTCCTGCACGAGGCACGAGATGGCTGTTTTTCCAGCAGCAGTCCTAGTCTTCAACCCCAACAACAGCAGAAGCATTTGCTCCCTTTCTCTGTCATAAGTTTTTCTCTCCATATTTTGGGCAAACTCCATATATTTCTTTTTAAAAATAGAATTTTCAAATGTAGCCAGTTACTTCATCTTCTTTCCATGAATTTCCACTCTGTACATTTCAAGCACTCCCTTTCATTGCTGGCATTGCTGCCAGTAAAGTGACTCCGGTCCCATACTGGTTATGCATCATCAAAGTGCTAATGACAGAAGCCTGTCACCTAGGTGCCTTTTGTTCAGATTTCTAACTATCCTTTTACTCTACCAAATCTATATGGAAAAATATGGCATTTACTTTAGTCTACTGTATGTTGTCAGTCAACTTGCACGAGCAAAGGGAGTAGTACCGCATCTTTCAGTGACATGAAATACTGTTGAAAGAAGAAAAAAATACAATGAGAAGAACAACTGTGAGCCAATAGGAAGATAAAATGTCTTCACCTTCTTGTTATCTCACAGCATTCAGATGCTCATAACAGTTTAGAAAGCATACCGCCCACACCACAGGATCTTGCTCCTCTTTAATTTTCTCTAATTTGTGTAGTGAATAACCAAATACTCATAATGCAATTAGAAGATAATCAGGCTTGTAATTATGTTAATTGCTGGAGACTTACATCAATCCTCCAGCAAAGTGATAGGATTTCAGGGGAACTATTAACATGGGAAGAGAGAGGAAGCGCACATGAGAGAGACAGAGACTGGGGGAGTGGGTGAATTGATGAACAGCTTAGGCTTGTATCATTGAGCAACAATGAGAGTACAATGGTGCAACAAATGAAAAGGGCCTCAAGGGGAGAAGCTCAGAAAATGAGGTTTTAGGTACCAGCAACTCAACTTCTTTTGTCTGTTTTCTTCCCATAAATAATCATGTTGTGCATCAGTATTTATTGTAATAAGCCCAATTCAGAGCCATGGGATCCATAGCTGAGCAGAGAACAAAGGGGAACTGTTCAGCTCTGCAGCAGTTTGCCGTGGCTCCCACCCCGCTGAAAGAGCCACTGTATTACCTTCTGGCCTCGGCTCCTGGGGCTGTTCTTTTCTCATGGTGATGGCCGATATTACAGTTAAAGCTGCAATACTCAACTGCAGTCCCCTCTCAGGACTGTCATGGATCAGTCATCATCTGTGAAGAACATACAATATGTTGTGGACCAACAGAATTTATGAAATAATCCACAGTGGAGATGCTATTTTTTTATTTACCTTTTTGTCAGTACCTTAATGATTATTTAAGCCTTTTGAAAGTGAGTTTTTTCAGCTGAAGTCTGATGTAAGTTGGAGACCACGACTGGACTTTATTAGTGTGGCTATTTCTGAATTTACAGAACAGTTTTCTGTGTTTAGCCTACTTGCCAGAAATCGCCTAGCCAGCTTACTTTTTTTTTTTTTAAGTATTTTTATTAAGTTACATGTTTATAGCTTAAAAGATAGCTTATACATGGGAAGAGGAACTAGTAAGGATCAAGGAAGTCAGGCTTCCTTTAGCCTTGTATGATCTTTTTGCCCACAGCTGCCGTGATGAAGATAATGAAGAAAAAGATAATGAATAAACTCAGATTTTTTTTTTTTGTCAGTATGTTTGTACGTGCAATTAAACTAAAGGGCATTTTGCAACACTTTATTAACTCTAGGAATGTACTTGGATGCAAAAGTGCGTTAGCTTTTGCAACTCCATGGAAAATCACTTTTTGTCATATCTTTTATTTGGGCATTACAGTATTGTTTATCAATTCTGAATAATGATCTAAAGAGCCAAGGGATTTTACAGAAAATATTTAAAGATATTTTAATGCCCTGTTTTGAAATATTTCCTATAAATGACTTGTTTTTTCCTTTCGATTCAGGTTCAACTATCAAGTGTCATCAATAAATCCTGCCATATAATGTCTTTAAATTCCAGTTAATCTTGATTTCTCAGTTCTAAAAAACCCAGGAAGAGTCAAAAGAAACTCTCTCAAGGGCTTCATCTACTAGAGATTTCTCCCCCGTTGTTTCTTCGAACAGATGAGTGCTGCATACCTTGACTCCAGCCATGACAACACAATTCCCATGAAGCAGCCCTTGAAATTCGCTCTGGAGCTTCCGCAGTGGGAGGCTGCAGAGCACAACCGTGGTGTAAGCCCAGGCTTCCCCACACAGCGTTCCTCGGGTCCGTGGGGCTGCGTGCCCCTCTTCGGCCCACCCTGGTGCACCCTGGCTGCAGGAGTGTGGCACAGACGGGGGCTCTGAGATGCTCCCTGTCTCTTCTGGGGCTCGGCAAGGGTCTGAAGGATCTGTGGCTGTCTGACGAAAGGATCGAACCTGCAATGTGCCCAGAGGACACCTTCAGATCCAAACGATCCAGGTGAAAAATTAGCAAGGGGATCAGCACCACCTTCTTCTCCTCTCTGTGTCCACACCCACAGAGCTGCACACAGCATCTAGCCTTCCAGTACCTGAAAGGGGCTACAGGAGAGATGGGGAGGCACTCCTTATCAGGGAGTGGAGTGAGAGACCAGGGGGTAATGGGTATAAGCTAAAAGAGGGTAAATTTAGACTAGACATTAGGAAGAAATTTTTCACTGTGCAGGTGGTGAGGCAGTGGCCCAGGTTGCCCAGAGAAGCTGTGGATGCCCCATCCCTGGAGGGGTTCAAGGCCAGGCTGGATGAGGCTTTGGGCAACCTGGGCTAGTGGGAGGTGTCCCTGCCCGTGGCAGGGGGGTGGAACTCGATGATCTTTAAGGTCCCTTCCGACCCAGACCATTCTGTGATTCTATGATTCTATGATTCTATGATCCTAGCAGTGGTGAGTGGCTGTGTTATTCAGCAGACCTCTCCAGCAAGGACGTAGCAATACACAACTTTCATTTTACAGACTGACACATGTAGTCCTACGGTTCCTTTTTACCTCGATGACACTTCCAATATTCTAAAAGTGAGGTTTCAAATGCCAGGAGTTTCCAGCTAGAAACTGACTCCCCAGAAAATTTAAAATAAAAACTTAAAACTTAAAAACTTAAAAAATTAAAACTTAAAAATTTTAAACAAAACCCAACCCAGACCTATACCTTTTCATTTGTTTCTTTTGACTTCATTCATGAGACCTGTTGGCTGACATTTCTCTCCCTCCCTTGTTGGTGAGCCCCACTGGGTGGTGTGTGCCTAACACAGGATGACCTTCACGTGAGTGCAGCTGTGGAGCTGTGGAAAGCAAATGGGATCCTGGGCTCCATCAGGAGAGGGGTGGTCAGCAGGGATAGGGAGGTGATTGTCCCTCTCTACTCGGCTCTTGTGAGGCCCCATCTGGAGTACTGTGTCCAGGTGTGGAGCCCTCAGTACAAGAAAGACATGGAGATTTTGGAGAGGGTCCAGAGGAGGGCCACGAAGACGATCAGGGGGCTGGAGCACCTCCCCTATGAGGACAGGCTGAGGGAGTTAGGCTTGTTCAGCCTGGGGAAGAGAAGGCTGCGGGGTGACCTCATTGCAGCCTTTCAATACCTGAAGGGAATCTACACCCAGGAGGGGAGTAAACTCTTTGAAAGGGCCGACAATAGCAGGACTAGGGGAAATGGATACAAGTTGAAGGAGGGGAGATTTAGGTTGGATGTTAGGGGGAAGGTCTTTACTAGGAGAGTGGGTAGGCCCG
>NW_010145697.1:0-24342 GCF_000699245.1 Pterocles gutturalis | reverse complement strand
GCCCAGGGAGGTTGTGGATGCCCCGTCCTTGGAGGTGTTCAAGGCCAGGTTGGACGGGGCCCTGGGCAACCTGATCTAGTAAATGTGTATGTTTGGTGGCCCTGCCAGGCAGGGGGGTTGGAACTACATGATCCTTGAGGTCCCTTCCAACCCGGGTCATTCTATGATTCTATGATTCTATGATGCCATTCTGTTATTTTTATTAAGTTCAGGATAGACAGTCCTAGGATAGTGAATTTAGGATAGTAAATTAGGATAGTCAGCAATAAAGTATGATTTATGTAAATTATGTTTATGCTAATTAAGTACTGTTGTAGGTGTGCATAGAGCTCGAGAACGCTTTCACACCAACCTTGTATGTGATGTGATTTTCCTGCCTTTTGTTGAGGAATGCTACAGATTCCCATCGAGTCTTAGGAGAGGAAGGAGGAGAACGGATGATGCAGGCAGAGAAACTCATAAGCAAGGAAAGTGCAGGTTAAAGAAGTGTTTTAGAAGTTGAAATTTGAAAGAAAAGAAAGTGTTTTTTTGGTTATGACTTCCTTTCATGCTTCTCTTGGAATCTTCCTTGGACTGTACCTGTCAGACACAAGCTCCTTAAAATTGGGTTTATGTGTGCTTGGAATATGGGTTTGCTTGTGCAAGTGGGATAAGAGGTTGACTTCTAGATCCCAGTGGCAGTATCAAGTGAAAAAGTCACTTCAGGGCCTCTTGGCACTTTCTGTTGGTAACCCAACGACTGTATTTCACAGCATTGTCCAGGATAGGGAGCACAAGCAAGAGGAGGCGTTATTAACCACGAGCCCCATATGCTGGTTCAATACCCTATTTCTTTTCACCACAAAATGACCACTGGCTGTCAAATCTCGGGATTTACCTACAGATTAAATTCAAGATTTCTGAGGCTCCCCACTACTGTTCCTATAGCTGTTTTTCTCGGTCGTTCATTCACAGGTTTTTATTAAAGGACTTGGAAATTGCTGCCTGACCTGATCAGGGTTCTCCAGCTTATTTAACACTCCATGAAGCATCCCAAGCCTGAAAGGACTAAAATCAATGTAACTAGTGTACCAGGCTCAGACTCATTTTCCTGACACCCAACCTCTCCAAATGCAGCAGGTCCCAGTTGCTTTTAAATGAATTGCATCTACCACACTTCTTTTTAGGTTGGTATCTGAGAAGGGATAAAATAGAGTCATACCAAAGAAAAAAAAAAAAAAACAAACAAACTATCAATGTCTGCCTTTGTCAAGAGCTAAGAAGGAATTTTTATTTCTTCTGTGGAAGAAATGACTCTACCTTTGGTAGGACATCCTGTCTCAGCCAACAATGTAAGGGAATAGTGGTCCAGGCAGAAAGAAATAAAAGATTCATGAAACTATTCTGTGATTTGGATGGAGTTCAGACCACAGATCTATGGATCAGAATCAGGAGGAGAGGAAAAAGCAGAAGCAGAAGGATTCCATGCTGCTTCTCCAAATCATTGCAAGCATGTAGTCTAATGACAACTGAAACAGAGCATAGCATCGTTTTGCCCCCCAGAACATCACACATATCCACGCCCATGACTGTATAGTTCAGTAACGGAAATGTACTTTGTTCTTATTTCCTGCCTTTGAACATAGCTCCAGCAATGAGATGTTTGCTCATTCGCTTTTTAATTTGGGGAAAGTGAGGTAAATTCAGCATTTGTGATTAAATCACATCAACAATTGTCTTCAAACTTCTGTTACCGCAGTACTGACAGCTTGTTTGTCAGTGTAGGATTTGATAGCCGCTAACTCGTAGAGGTTTGGAATAGTTTCCTTCCAGATGTCAGTAGCCCCTGGCTTGCGAGTGGGTGCACATATCCTTGTGGATTCGTGTGCCAGTGTGCTGGAGGATCAGAGCCAGCTGTTCACACAACTTCATTAAAATTGTCTTACAGCGATTTCGGAAGCATTTCTTATTACTGCTTATTTGACAGAATGATGTTGTGATATCACCGAACTGTTAATAGTCCTGCCTGAACTTTTCCCCAGCTTATAAATAGAGAAACTGCAGAGACTGCAATAGACACAGCTTTCTCAGCTCTCAGTTTGGTAAAGAGCCGTGCTCCTTAGAGAGACTCTTTACTGTCCTCCTGTCTGTCCCACATCTTCTGTCTTCCACATACGTATCTGCTCCTGTGCACTTTCGCCCCACACTGGATCCATGCCTTGGCACTCTTATGCTAGAAGTGCCCAGTGACAGGGGCATAAATATATCCCCAGTGACAAGCAAGCTACTTCAAACTGCTGTATATCTTCAATATATATATGTACGTATGCCACCACATTTCCTCTATAATAGAAGTTGATGACGTGCTCATGTGGACACACATCTACCACATGTAGGAGCAGCTGCTCCAGCTGCTGCAATTACTGCCAGTGTAGGATCAATACAGGGCAACGCAATTTTCTCAATATGATAGCAGGACGTGAGCAAATTAACTTCAGAGTTATTATTGCTTTTGTAGAAAGAACATCAGCTTCTTCTACAGCAGAGTGTGAAAAAGGATGCTAGTGAAGCTCTGACCATCCTGATAAACCCGTTAATTACTAGTGCAGGTTACCACATCATTCTAGGAGGAAAACACATGGATACAAATCCAGCTGGTCTGCAGTGTGGATGTTCAGTTACGTGTTTGGAAATCTGAATGGCTCATCACTGAGTGCCTTGGTCTAGGTAAGCTTTGTGTCCTGGTTTCGGCTGGGACAGAGTTAATTTTCATCCTAGCACCTGGTATAGTACTGTGTTCTGGATTTAGGATGAGAATAAAGTTGCTAACATGCTGATGCTTCAGTTGTTGCTGAGCAGTGCTTACACTAACTCAAGGACTTTTCAGCTCCTCATGCTGCCCGGACAGCGAGGAGGCTGGGGGTGGACAAGAGGATGGGAGGGGACACAGCCAGGACAGCTGACCCAAGCTGTCCAAAGGGATATTCCATACCATATGGCATCATGCTGAACATGCTGAATGATAAAACTGGGGGGGAGTTGTCGGGGGGGCGGTGTGGCTGGACATTGGTCAGCAGGTGGTGAGCCATTGCATTGTGCATCACTTGTTTTGTGTATTCTTTTATGATCATTATTATTATTTTCCCTTCCTTTTCTGTCCTATTAAAGTGTCTTCATCTCAGCCCATGAGTTTTACCTTTTTTCTGATTCTCTTCCCCACCCCACTGCAGGGTGGGTGAGCAAATGACTGTATGGCGTTTAGCTGCCGGCTGGGTTAAACCACACCACTTTGCAAGGAACAAAGAGTAGGTTATTTTTTCCAAATGTGTCTTGTCATTCTAGAACTTATATGAAAATCTCAGTAAGGCTGAGCTATGGTTAGTCAGGAAAAATATGATTACATTTTTGGGGGGAAAATAGCTGAAACAATAGGAATCCTTTCCTAAACTCTGGCCACAGGCAGGAAGGTGAAATGTATGAGAAGAGTTTGGGATGAGAGAGAGACGGGTGTAATTTCTTTTCCTTTTTCCTGAGGGAGTTGTGTGCAGATAGGAAAAAGAAAAAAAAATTAAAAAAGCAACAGACAATTCAAGGAAGAAGGCAGAAGAAATCCAAGGACAGTCAGAAAAGGGCTTCAGAAAGAGCTAGGAGAGAGTGTCTTTGGGTGAAACACTGTGCTAGACAAATCTTAAGTGTGGATACTTGGTTTTGTTTGTGTTTAGAAACAGAACATTGCATACCTTCTTTGTCTAGACAAATAATTCTATGAAAGAGCTGCCAGACTCCATCAGCAATTCTCCAATCTGCAAGACAGTGATTTTAGCTAAGTGCTTTATTAAAAAGTAATACTATTTTCCACTGGTTTGTGAGACTACTTACTGATTACAGTAAGAATTTACTTTGCCTTTACTTTGTAATTCATATACTCTCAGGTATTTTAACTCATGTTATTTGTATTCCATAAAAAGATGCTTGTAAATTTAGTTTTAGGAGCATGTTTTAAAACAAAGAGTTTAGAGAGAAATAAATGGAAAGTTCTTTTTGTGCTTTCCTGCAGATTGGTGTCATGGCACAGAGCAGACTAGTTTCCTTAGTTATTTGGATTTACAGCCTAGAAGGAAAATAAAAGAATGGCTATGTAAAACAGAAAGTAGAAAAGAATTACCTTCAACAAGACTGGAGTGAAACTCCTGTAAATTTTGCCAGGTCTATTGTCTCAGCTGCCAGGTTTCTTCATCTTGTGCCAGGTTTTCTCTCTAGATGCTGGTTAATTTTTCCATGCATCAAATGCTTCACACCTGATTAGACTGGCTTTTGCACTGCTAGAAGGAGCAGGACATTGCTAACCTGCTACGACTAGAAGCCAGGCTGCCTTGTAGAAACATGGGCTCGGTTTGAAGGCTCTCCTAGGGACACCTTGTGGAGGTAATCAATTTCCATCAGGACATGAGTTCAGCCTCTCTCTCGTGACCGTCATAATATAATTAAAATTATGCTCAAGAAATTCTACTGTCTATTTCCACCACCTGCGCCCGACTCCTTTCATTCTGCTCTTTTGGCAGCGGTCGCTTTGTCCAGTTCGGATGGTCTACACTGAGCTCCTGCATTCAGGAGCATGCTGTCGTTTGTTTTAAGTGGCCTACCAAAACCCTTCTGCTGTTGTCCCAGTTCATTCTCCATAGACTCGTACATTCATTGGATCAGTTTCATCATGAATCATTAATTACCAAACATTTGTGGCTTTTTTTCCTGGCAGTTGTTTGTAACATGAAGAGGTTTCTTTTTCACTGTTCTTATAATGACATATAATCTAAAAGTTGTGTGAAAGATTTATACTTAAAGGGAAGCCACTGGGTCAGGAACAAGATTTAAGTCACTGGGGGGATTCACCCATCTGATTGTGTTTTCCTGGACTTTTTCGGTAAAGAGAGCAGCTAAGCTGGCAACTGGAATTCCTCATTTCCTGCAGCTCAGAGTTAGCTATGCTTGTTCCTTTTGATTTCCCAGCCCCGTCACTGAACCGTCTCTTTTGACAAGGCAAATTTGCTTGCTCTTCATTTTTCCAACCACAGCTGGTGATGGTGGTGACCACCTGTTATACAGTTCCTTGGTGGTTCCAGCCCTTGCTTTAGAAGCAGACGTGCTGGTGTCTGTTTATCCTTGCCCTTCGCTTGGAGGGGTGTCCTGCTGGAGTTCAAACCTTGCACTGTTATCTCCTGGGCCGTCAGAAAGGTGGTAGAGGTGAAAGGATAGACTACCATCTCCCTTTAGTCCAAATGGAAGACCTTCAGCAAAAGTTTCTGCCAAAACTGCAAGGTGGAAGAATCCCGAGTTAGACTGCAGAGGGAATGTGCTGCTAAAACAGTATTAAAGGCACGTTGGGATACAGCCTACATTTTAAGCAGATGAAATAAGAACTATCAGGATGTGAGGCAGAATTTGATATGAGATAGACTGCACCACTGGCACCATGCTATAAGGTAACATAAGTGGGTCCTTCTGGGAAAAGAAGCCGTGGGGCTGGATGTGAGTCCCAATTTTATACAGCAGCCTTAATTCAGAGCTGCAGAGAGATGCCTGCTCTGCTGGATTTCAGACTCCCTCATCCAGTCATTGGCATTTCCTTTTGATTAGATGAGGCATCTGTTGTAGTTCAGTGAATCCCATCCCTTGGCACCAGACTGTCCTTGTTCATCCAGGAACTTGAGTGCTCCACAAACTCACCAGCCTCTCCAGAACCAGCTCCTGCTCCTGGGCTCTGGGACCTGCATCAGCCCTTGGAAACCTCCTTGGGGATCTCCCCTACTTGCTGACGTGACTTCTTTGCTCCACTTTAGATCTGCCTCATCACTGCAGATCTCCTGTCCTCAGTCATCCTCACTGGCCATGATGAACTCTTCTCGTTGGGCATTACTGTAGGTTCTCCACTATATTCTCACTTTCTCTTCCTTTCACTTTGCCATAAAGTTCTTACTTGTTTTATAGTAGAAAACACATGAGGTTCTGCGTGGACTGTAGCAGATTTCTTCTTCCTTACAGTGCATTACTTTATTTTTTAA
This sequence comes from Pterocles gutturalis, assembly GCF_000699245.1. Classification (NCBI taxonomy): domain Eukaryota; kingdom Metazoa; phylum Chordata; class Aves; order Pterocliformes; family Pteroclidae; genus Pterocles; species Pterocles gutturalis. The sequence continues at coordinate 18,304 of NW_010145697.1, read as the reverse complement.
GTTCCTAAAGGCATGGAATCTTTATAAGCTGATGGGCCTGAAGAAGAGAGAGGCAATCGTATGCTTAGAAATGAAACTCATGGAGTGAAAGTCTGAAACATAGTGAAATGTTCAATGCTTCTAAAGCACTGATGTGGTTATTACATTAATTTAAGTAATGTAGAAATTTATCTGTCTTTTTTTGTATGTCTCTAGACTTTTACCATGATTCCATGATTGCATGGTAGTATAAGTCCTATTTCACGAAAGACCTCAGCTTGTCTTTAGGTTAATTCTATACAGGAAAGCACTTCAACATAAGCTTCAAGCTAAGGATATCCTTTAGTACCTTTTCTGCTTTGTTTGCTTTACTGGATCTGATTTAAAAAGTTTGAGGAGCCTGACCCTGAAAAAGAGGGTCACTCCAAAGAACTCAACTCACTGGTAGATTATTAAGGTCATCCAAAATGCGTACGTAGTATTGAAATAAACACAATGCACTTTCTGTAATATATGGGGTTTTTTTCTACAGATTGACACTTTAAATGCATTCAGGTGTTTCAAAATAGTTCATTCAATTTTGTTTTCTTGCTACAAAAGTCAAGAGCCTGTCAGTTGCTCTTTCCTGGAAAACCAAACACCCACAACTCCCTTCTGAGTCAAGCACCAGGCAAGGAAAAATGGAGATTAAGAGTAAACATAGCTACATATTCTGGAAATCTTGGAAGAAACAGCTTGCAACTGTTGAAAAGATGTTCTTAAAGCTTATTTGACTTCTGAATACTTACTCCACATTGAAGGTTGTGTCTGCTGAACTATCACTTTGCTGTAAAGTCCTGAGAAGGGGAAGAGCATCTTCAGTCGTAGGCTTGCCAACCTCCCAAAGAGGGATTGAAACGAAAGTTGCTGGGGGAGGGGAGCCTCAATCCATCCGACTCCTACCAGTTGGATGCCAGTGCCAGCAACAGATGCTCAGAGCCTGGAGAAGGATCACAGGTCAGCAGGAGAGCACCTGAAGAGCAGCACAAAGGAATTCCAGCTGGTAAGTCAGCCTCATCAGGGCCAAAATTCGGTGCCTCTCTGCAAATGCACGTAGCATGGGGAACAAACAGGAGTTAGAGACGTGCGCACACCTGCAGGGCTATGATCTTCTTGGCGTGACAGAGACATGGTGGGGTGGATCCTACGCCTGGAGTGTTGGAATGCAGGGGTACAGGCTCTTTTGGAAGTACAGCTGGAGGAGACAAGGAGGGGTCATTGCCTTCTATGTTATGTGGAGCTCCACCTGGGGATCAATGATGAGCCGACCTAGAGCTTGTGGCTCAGGATTACAGGGAGGGCAGGGACAGGTGACATTATAGGGGGAGTCTTCTACAGGCCACCTGACTGGGAAGACCAAGTGGATGAGGCCCTCTATAGACAGATAGGAGCAGCCTTGCATTCACAAGCCCTGGTCCTCATGAGGGACTTCAACCACCCAGATATTGGTTGGAGTGTCAACACAGAAGGGCATAAGCAATCCAGGAAGTTCCTGGAATGCGTTGATGATAACTTCTCCAGGTGACAGAGGAGCCAATGAGGAGAGGTGCTATGCTAGACCTTGTTCTCAGCAACAAGGAAGGGCTGGTGGGGAATGCGAAATTCAAGGGCAGCCTTGGCTGCAGTGACCATGAAATGGTGGAGTTCTAGATCCTTAGGGCAGCAAGGAGGGCACACAGCAAACTCACTACCCTGGACTTCAGGAGAACAGACGTTGGCCTCTTCAGGGACCTGCTTGGTAAAGTACAATGCAATAAAACCCTGGAGGAAAGGGGGGCCCAAGAAAGCTGGTTAATATTCGAGGATCGCCTGCTCCAAGCTCAGGAGCGATGCATCCCAACAAAGAGGAAGTCAGGCAAAAACACCAGGAGCCCTGAATGGGTGAATAAATAACTCCTTTGCTCCTGGGCAAACTTAAACAAAAAAAAGGAAGCCTACAGAGGGTGGAAGCAAAGACAGGTAGCCTGAAGGAACACAGAGAAATTGGGTGAGCAGGCAGGGATCAGGTTAGGAAAGCTAAAGCCCTGACAGAATTCAACCTGACCAGGGACATCAAGGGCAACTAGGAGCGTTTCTATAGGTACATCGATGATAAAAGGAAGACTGAGGAAAATGTGGGCCCTCTCTGGAAGGAAACAGGACACCAGAGGGCGGATCCACTCAATGACTTTTTTGCCTCAGTCTTCACCAGCAAGTGCTGAAGCCACACTGCCCAAGTTGCAGAAGGCAAAAGCAGGGAATAGGAGAATGAAGAATTGCCCAGTGTATGAGAAGGTCAAGTTTGAGACCACCTAAGGACTCAAATCACTTGCAACCTACTAAAAAAAAATAAAAAGGTAAAGAAAGGCAGCGAGAGATTTTGCTGATAAGCCACTATCCATCATATTTTAGAAGCCATGTCAGTCTGGTAGAGTTCTTGCTGACTGCAAAAGGGGAAACATAACCCCCGTTTTTAAAACAGGAAATAAGGAAGACCCAGGGAACTACATGCTGATCAGTCTCACCTCTGTGCCTGGCAAGATCATGGAGCAGATCCTCCTTGGAACTATGCTGAGGTACATGGAAGATAAGGAGGTGATTGGTGGCAGCCAACATGGGAAAATCATGCCTGACGAAAATGGTGGCCTTCTACAATGGGATTACAGCGCTGGTGGGTAAGGGAAGAGCAACTGACATCTGCCTGAACTTGTGCAAAGCATTTTACACTGTCTCACATGACATCCTTGTCTCTAAGTTGGAGAGACATGGATTTGATAGAAGGACCACTCAATGGATAAGGAACTGGATGGATGGTTGCACTCAAAGAGTTGTGGTCAATGGCTCAATGTCCAAGTGGAGGCCGGTGATGAGTGGCATTTCACAGGGGTAAGTATTGGGACCAGTGTTGTTTAACATCTTTGTTGGCAACATGGACAGCGGGATCGAGTGCACGCACCCTCAGAAAGTTTGCCAGCTGTAATGGTTTCAGCTGGCACAGAGTTAACTTTCTTCATAGTAGGTAGTAAGTGACTGTGTTTTGGATTTGTACTGAGAAGAAGGCTGATCACATACTGATGTTTATAGTTGCTGCCAGGACAGTCAAGGACTTTTCAGCCTCTCTGCTGTGCCAGTGTCTGCAGGGGCAGGGAGGGAGCACAGCCCCAACTACCAGCCTAGGATTTGACTTTAGGTTTAGGATTGAGACCCAAATGGGCCAATGGTTTGTTCCATATCATTCACGTCATTCCTAGTATATAGATGAGGATCTGTACGGAAGTGCTCTCTCTTGGTCTGGGTTCTCTCCCTCTGGGTCGCCCCTCTCTGAGGGTCATCTAGGTCTCTCAGTCGTTTGGGCTCTGGGACTCTGCCTGCTCTGGGGTCATTAGCCAGGAACAGGCTGAGCCTTGGTCATTGGGTAGTGAGCAGTGTCACTGTGTATCACTCATTTGTATATTTATGTATATTATTACTGTTATCATCATTATTATTGTTTTCCTGGGCTGCATCAAAAGCAGCATCAGCAGCAGGTCAAAGGAGGTGATTCTCCCCCTCTTCTCTGCTCTCGTGCGACCCCACCTGGAGTGCTGTGTTCAGCTGTGGGGCCCCCAACATAAAAAGACCTGGACCTGTTGGAGAGAGTCCAGAGGAGGCCACAAAGATGATCAGAGGGCTGGAGCACCTCCCCTCTGAGGACAGGCTGAGAGAGTGGTGGTTGTTCAGCCTGGAGAAGAGAAGGCTCCGGGGAGACCTCAGAGCAGCTTCCAGTGCTGAAAGGGGGCTACAGGAGAGATGGGGAGGGACTCTGCATCAGGGAGTGGAGTGACAGGACAAGGTGTAATGGCTTTAAGGTGAAAGAGGGCAGATTTAGATTAGATATTAGGAAGAAATTCTTCACTGTGCGGGGGAGAGGCAGTGGCCCAGGTTGCCCAGAGAAGCTGTGGGTGCCCCATCCCTGGAGGGGTTCAAGGCCAGGCTGGATGAGGCTTTGAGCAACCTGGGCTGGTGGGAGGTGTCCCTGCCCATGGCAGGGGGGTTGGAACTCAATGATCTTTAATGTCCTTTCCAACCCAAACCATTCTATGGTTCTATGATTCTAAGTGTTTTACTCTGCTGTCAGTTAGATCTGTGGCTTTGAGGAGTAAGACTTCAAAACAACTCTTGAACCACAACTCTAGTACCAGCTCTTAACCCTTGGCTTAATTGTAGCTGTATGATACACATCCACAAAGAGCTGACTGTAAGGCATTTGGACCTACTGATGAGCGAATGAGTAATCTTGTTTATATGGGATTATCTTCAGCTATAGTGTGGTCCTACACTGAATTATCTGAGTGCACGTTCTCAGGTCAGGATTAGTTCTAGCATCCCCATATGGTAGCCTGCATGGGCCTGCTCCTTTTGAGCAAATCACTTAGCATTTCTGTTCCTTAAATTGTTTGGGTGGGGACAGATGGCTGTGACAGACCTTGTAGATTCTTCTCTTCACAGCTTCTCCAATAGTCCATAAACCCATTCTCCAACACCCCACGATTTCAGTTCTTGGCTTTGTATCACCAACAATTGCTAGCGGTGCCAGAATTGGTAAGCAGGATGGTTTCTGAAATATGGAAAAGTGTCCAGTAGGGACCAAGCTAAAGCTATCAAATTCATTGAAGAGATTATAAAACATATTTAAAGCTATTTCTCCGTGGGTTAAAAGCTAGTTCATTAAGAACGGATTTAAATGTTTGGCACTCCTTTGCCTTCGTACAGCAGAAGAAAGTTCTGAAAATCTGGTAGCTCTGTTCTGTATTGAACAGAGTCAAATCCTTCATATAAGCCAAACTTCAGTTCTTCACTAATAAAATCCTACATGCCACTTTATAGTGCATGTGTATTTTGTAGTGAAAGTGACACAAATCATTAATACAGCGTCAGTGCTGCCTGTTGAGCTTTGTATTCTTATAAATGCTCCCCCGGGAAATCGGAAGGTTGGCACTGGTAGACTATATTTTTAAAATATCACAGATGGGTTGGAACCCAGCATCATGTTGGTTATTACTCTGGTGATCTATCTAATGGTATTCTTTGCTGATGAAATCTAATAAAAAATAGCATTTTTGAGATATTAGATATTGGATTAAAGCTCCTAATTGTCTCTTTCATAACCAAGGAGGGTCCATATTAATAGTTCTTAACAGAGCCATTCAAAAGAAGACATCTGTTTCAGCATACATTGTGAAACTCAAATCTGTCCAGTGCAGTTTTATTCTTGTTATTTTCCATGAACAAATGTGACTGCACATTTATTTAAATCTTTAGACATGTGGATGAACAAACAGAAGACAAAGTAAAGTGAAACCTGAATTGGAGATGTGCTGTTAAGGAAGAAACACTTCCACCCGCAGTAGGTGGTTACTGCCCTTGCAATAACCCAGTGCAGTAAATCTGACACGCTCAAACTGTGCCTCTCATATTCACTGCCTTGAATGGATGGACAGTTCCAAAAAAAAAAGTGCAAAACCCCCACTTATTTAGTAAAAGCTCATAGGAAAGAGAGAAGAAATGCCAGGCACAAGGGCTGACCTATTCAGAACATAATCATGTCGTCCTTAAAACCCATCCCCATGACGAAGGGTAGAGACCTCACTGCACAGTCCCTGCTTCCCCACTGCAGCTACCATGAGTAAGACTTACAGAAATGATGAGGGTGTGGCATAAAGTTTTATTATTCAGGCACCATTTCTACTTGAATTCTTTACAGTTTATGCACTAGCATGAGGGAATCGTGTTTCCCATGTACCCAGGCAGCAGTTTTCTGGGCTTGGCCATTGCTAGAATGCGGTTGTTGAATGCTATGAGGGTGACGGTTACAAAAGTGCTGTTTGCTGTAGCTCCTACAAAGTGTGAGCAAAAAAAACCCCAACAAACCTGAAATAACTGAGTAGAGCAGAGGAATGGATCCATACAAGCAAGGGAGAGGCTGATAAAACAAAAAAAAAAAAAAAGGTGAAGGAGTGTGCTTAAGTGACCAATCTGGAGTGCATGCCCATCTTGGCCTCGAAGGTAGAAAGCAATGGTAGAAGAGTAGGGGCTCTGTTTATCTTTCATTAAGGAACATATATTCTCTCAGCTGAAGAGTGCAGAAGAATTACTCTCCTGTTGATCTCCTGATGTCTGTGCCACTGAGGGTCAAATTTGGGATCAAAATAAACCTCAATTACCATGTAAACCTTAAGTCTTTTTGCTGTACCAGCAAAACTGAAGTCCAAAAAAATTACAGATTTTCTTCTACAAATGGTCTGTTTGCCTTAGCAGGAAAGAGTAACAGCATTGGCAGGGCAAACAAGAGCTTGGTGCTTTCAGGAGCTTCTACTAGGTAGGCTGCATATCAGTTACGATCCTTATTTTTATCCAGTAACGCTTACAAAGAGACCCATTCTGGGAACATCACAGCTCCAGGAAAGTGCATCTTCACTGCAGGGCAAAAAAATATGGTAATACAGTTTTAGTTAGGTAGCAATTGTCAGCAGTCACTGCCATTAAACGAATCAGTATTTTGTACCAAAGACCTGCTGCTCAAAGTTAAGATCTGTAATGATCCTTTACCATTTTACAGTGTTTTCCACTCCCAAATAATTTTTGCACTTTGTATGTACACATTGTCAGACCCTGGTAGGCTGTCTGGAGGAGGCACTTGACCTGAAACACCCCACATGAAGTGCAAAGAATTAAAACAAAAGCCAGCATTGCCTCTTGGGGTTCCCTAGTATACCTGCAGTGTTACCAGAAGGTTCAGGAAGTTGCATCTGTCAAGTGTGAAATTCTTAAGCTCAGAAAATGCTCACTTAGAGAATTAGGAAACACCTGGAGATTTTCATCCACCAGAATTCTGTCGTCTCTTCATCGTATGCAATATAGAGTTTATACACACATTTTTTCAAAAGTGTTTTATTGCCCATTTGTTCAAATTCACATTTTCCGTTTTTATCCCTTCAAGGGTGTGAAAGTAATAATAATAATACATGTTCTGTATTAACAATATGCTTACTTATTACCAGCGGTACGATTTTGTCCTTTGAATGCCAGCATTCTGCCCTTGAATGGGTCTATGCTGAAGTTGCCTCCACCCTATCTCATGTTTTTATAAATATGAAAATAAGATGACAATGAGGGGTTAAAAGGAGCCAATGAAAATTATTTAATAACTTGTTTCTCTGATGCTTTAATTGGTAGCCTTGACCATCATCAGGGGCATAAATTAATTTTTAACAGCTGTAGATGAGTATTCAGGGCAGTGAGCTGAGTTGTGTATTCAGAGGGATGTGCTGAAAGTTAAACAAACTCATCGGAGTCACCTTCAGTACATGAACATTTCTGGTGCGTTTTGCAGTTTTACAGCTTTTCTCCAAAAACAACACCATGAGGTTATACAATGAGACATTCAAAGAGCCAAGGGACACAGAAACACTGTCAGAATCATTAGAGTGCAGTTACAGAGCACTTTATAAAGTAATATGAGTAATTGCATGCAACAATTGCCAATATCCACAAGCCCTAACAATGTCTGTAAGTGCAGTAGGTGAAGAACGCTGTGGCAGACTTTTAACCGATGATTATCTCCTGCAACAGCGGTTCATTTCAAACTGGCAAGCTTGGCATTTCCCTGCAGTGGTTTCTCCTTTGCCTATTGCATCTGGCCTGCACTACTAAAAGTGATTTAGTGGTGACAAATTTTGCAAAATTACAGTATTTTGAATCCTCATTTTTCTAGCTAATGTTCTGTTAATTTTGTTCTGGTTGACAGATGTCTTCACAGGTTTCTTTTAGCTGGCAGATCCCCAGGGACTGCAGAGGTGGAATAGGCTGCTTGGTTTGGTTTCATGGAAGAAACAACCCAAGACATTGTTGGAACTGCTGCACTGCAGCTCTCTGACAGTGGTGTGTTTTCCAAGACTGGTTATAAGAAAAATGGATTAGAAGAGCCTCAGTGTCTAGAATTGCAACAGAAATCTACTGCCACTTCCTTAACGGAGTTTCTCAGGGACACAAGCTGTAAATCATAGAATCATAGAATCGAATGGTGGAGAAAAATGAAGAGGATGCCTTTACTCAATGAATATTAGCCTACGTCTTCTATAAAGCAACAAACATACAGTGCCAAAGTTCTTGATGCAACAGAAGAATGAATCCAAGCATCTTAAAATTTTTTGTTGTAGCCTTCCTGTAACTTGCAAAATGGCTCGCTATTCCTGTGAACACGATGCTTTATTCCCAGAGGAGTATATCGAGTCATCGTAGGAATGCTGAAGCCTTTTGCTAACTAGAAATAAATCCATTTACTGACACTGTCAGATAATCGAAAAAGATAACCAGTTCCCGACAGAATAGTGGTTGTATGCTTAGTCCCAATGATGAAGAGTTGGTGCATAGGAGAGCAAACTGTGAAGACAAATTTCCAGTGCCATAGTGACCCCTGGATTGCACTGCTGATCGCTTTGGACAATGGTCTCTAAAGTGGGGGAAGAGATGAGTTGGAGAAGAATCAACTATCAACTTCAGAACAAGTTAATTAGTGTCTGAGGACTGGTGGTGCCCATGGGAAATTCAGATTCATCTCTCAGTGACCAAGCTAAGAAGTCAAGCATTCTACTGCAGAATTTCCCAACTAAATGTTTGGTAACTGACGTATTTCTGCACCAGTTCTTCATTTTTTATAAAATCACATTTTCTGTTTAAGCAACATTCATGAAAAAAATCCCAGCCAGCTTTACTCAGGAATAAAGGTGTAAACTTTTTTATAAACAAGCACAGAAAAAAACCCAAACAACCAAACCCCTCAGCTCTGTATATGCTACTGCCTGAGAAATGGTCAAGTAAATTGAGGACCTGGGAAAAAACAATTCTTTACATATTGAAGTGTAAATGCTGAAAGAATAACTATAGATGTTGTTCATAGTCTTTTTTTTGTTTGTTTGTTTTTCCTCCAGGGATAATAGAACACCAAATAATGATACAAATGAGAACAGAACTTTATGCTGTTTGACATAAAATACACAATGGAAAACTAATATAGTTACATCAATAAATCATTTAAATGCAGAGAATTCCCTCACTCCAGTGTTGTATTATGAATTCAGTAGCATAACATTTTATTTGACAGTTGGTAGCAAACTTGAACTCAGATTATTAATAACCTTTCCACAGTCTATCATTAATGTCAGTGGGTGCGGTTTAGGAGTTTTATTTTGGCAAGTATAATATGTTAACATATTAACTGACTGCTCGTATAGTCAGAGCATGAATGCTAGCCAGGGAAGGCGTTTCACGCCAATTCTGAAGGCGCTAAAAATAAACCGCTACTTACCCACGCAGACAACTTGGTAAATGTCTGATTTCTCCAGCCTTTGAAGTGCTACATCAACACTTAGCCTAGAGTTTAAGACATTTCTTTCAGGAAGCATTTACATAGAAGAGGACGATTTGGCTACAGGACGTTTCCAGCAGACAAGTCGTGTCAGTGATGCCTTGTCAAGTTTCACATCCTGCGAAGGCAACCGGCGGCGGTTCTGCTGAGCGAAGAGGATGGCTGTAAGAGCAGCCTGTGGAGCTGCTGCTCATTGACCTGGACCCTGGGGCACAAACTCCGTTATTCGTACCTTCTGTTAGGCTGTGGGGTCTGGTTTGGGTGGCACTGGTATACATACTAACACTACTGCGGACTGCAGTTGATATCCTACAAGAGGCCATACATAGAATGCTGTCGAAATGTAACCTTCTGCACCAAAACCTATGAGCTAGAAGAGCATTTGGCAATTTGTTTTGAATTAAGGAGTGTAAGAGTAGACTGGTGAAGGGCAATTACCATTTTCCATTACAGTTCTTTGTTCTGGGAAGAATTCCACTGCTTGACCCTCTTTGGTGTACCCGTGCCACGGGGTAGTCATTGTTCAAGGTTGTCCAAGACCCTCCTAATCCTCCAACTGCTGCTTCCCAAGAGACAATATTGAGAGACAGCGTATGGTCTCTCTTTTGGTACCTGCGCTCACAGTCTCTCTGATCACCTTTCTCTCCTCTGAAGAAAAGCCTGTTAGAAGCCAGGATTGAAGTTACAGAGAATGTAAAAAACTGTGCATGGAAGTTGCCTTGAAGAGATCGTCCAGCTCCTTCTCTTGCTGCCAGTCTGAGGACTCCAACCTAGACCATCCCTGCCAGATGTTTACATAGAATATTTCCAAAAAAAACTTTGAATGAGGAGGTCTCTTAAAATCACTGTGTTTCGTTACTGAAGACTGGTGAAATAGTTTAACAGTTTTTCCTAACAGCTAACATAAACGTCTGCTGTTACAAATTAAGAGAACTGCTTTTCCTCCCCGTCTCACTGGACACACAGAACATTGATTATTGTTGTTATGTATTACAACAAAAGTCACTTTTCAGGCTAAGCAATCACAGTTTTGTTCAACTTTTATTTACATTATGCTTTCTAAATCTCCTATAATTCTTTGTTACCATGTTCATATGTTGTTAATTTTCTTTTCTAAAATGGTGATGTTGTTATTGAATTATCCTTCCTCTGTCCTCCCAGTTTAATTGGTTCAGTCCATTTTTTTTTTTCTTTCTGTCTTGTAGTCTTCATCTGGGCCATCTTTTCTCTAGTTTGTTTGTTCATATATTGTTTAGATAGGTTTAAAAGCTTTGCTGCTGTCAAGCTAATTTAGATCTATTATTTTCCACCAACCAAAAGAACAATTTTTCTCTCACAGGAGAAAATTATACAGGCTTGACGTGGTGTGTCCTCAAAATCTGTGTTGATTGTTCCTTGTCAGTTTATCCTTTCAACACTTAAAGATGGATTGTTTAAGAATAATGACAGCGCCAATGGCGGTAGCAGTTCTAACCACTGTAGACATTAGCTTATCTCCTGTGCAACACCCTAAAACTGCTTTTATTCCCTTTTCAAGATGAGTGCTTCATTTCACTGGCTGCAGCTCCTCCCCTGTGGATGCTTTCTGCATCTTTAAGAGTTCAAAATTTTTATTGTCATTCTTTACTATTCTAAGAAGAGAACTTTAATTCTTTTATTCAACCTAAGCTTTTATTTTTTTAAGTGACTGATTTCCTTTTTTTGTCCCAATACCTCTTCTCTTGTTGAAACTAATTTTGTTAGGCATCCCTTCATATTGAACCTCCTGTTTGGGGAAAATGGCATTGGAGAGTTCTGTCTGCACTGCATGATATGGTGAATGTGCCATTAAGTAATGGACCTAATTTGCCTGTGTTTTTCTTTGATTTCTGAAGGACTATAAAATCTTCCTGAATATGTAATGCTGTGTCAAAGTAGAGCCAGTAGAAATTATACTGGATGATTCCCTTCTGTTTAATATTTTGTCTGAATTCAGAGACATGGGGTAGCTGCATAAAAAATAGTGCAATTAGTTTGCACTGCTGAAGGTTTCCAAAAGACCTATCATGGATTTATCACGGCACCAATAAAGCAGACAAATTTCACCTTTTCTCTGTGTAAGTACTCCTGTACCTTGAACATGTAAATTGGTTTATAGGATTTTTTTTTCTCCAGTAAAAAAGAAAAGAAAGTGAACAATAAGGACTAATATTAAAGAATGTTTTAAATATTTAATATGGATATTGTAACTTGCACTATTAATGTTACTAGGCTAACTGATGAGGTGACATTACACTGAAAAATGCCTTGAAACAAATGATGTATTTTGAGACAAATTTATTTTCATAATAACGTACAAATTAATCACAAGTAATTTTTCCAATTTCCACCCCACATTAAGCGCTTTCCCCCATCCCCAGCTCTGACTTCACTATGTGTTTCAGTTTAGAACTTTATTTTTAAATGTAAAATTTCAGATTCTCAAATGCTAAAGGGAAATGGACCATTTTGATACAGTGCATGCCCATTTTCAATTACATTAAAGCCTTATTTCTTTCTTTCTGATCAGATAGTGAGAAAAGTTTATTTTGTGAATAACAAAGTGACAGACTGAGAATTTATTCCAATTGAAAACACTTCCACATTGCTAATTCAGGATTTCTGTACATCTGGAATGTATATTACTTTCAGTGGCATAAGTTACCCAAGGCAATTAAAGGCAATGAGATAGTTGAATGTCAAGAAATAAATATGGATTAAGGGCAATAAATAATTTCCTCTTATTTTAGTGCCACTGGACATTTAATGGCAATGTTCTGAGGACAGGGAAATTTCATAGGCATTTCCTTTTAATGTCCTCCTCGGTGATATCTGGCTACTATCGTATGATAAATTTTCTGAATTTTAGATGCAAAAACTCAACCCTTCCTATTCACTCCCAATAGTTGATGAGAAAACTGCCAGAAATCCCTGATTTGGCTCCTACACCGGGGCCCTACCACTGCAATGAAGTTTAAACAACATTAGGATTCCTTAAGTTCTGAGTCACTGGGACTTGAAAGATGCTTTTCCTCATGTTATTCCAAGAGTATAGGACATAGGGATATAAAGTGACATAGAGGGCATCTCAAAGATAATATAGATCTGTAGGACATCTATCCTTCATGCCATACTGCTTTGATGCCAGGCAGGTTGCAGTGTGTGCCCAGGGCTCTCCTCTAGTAGCACTATAAAAATCCTGAAGAAACGATAAAACCCTTTTGTTTGACACAGAAAAGCTGCAGGGTACAAAGTATAAGGAACTAAATGGAAAGAGACAGGTGAGCTCTGTGGGCTTTTTTGCCTTTCATCCCTGTGAATAATTTATCCAGCAGTAGATCTGTAGATATGCCAAATTAAATAATAATATTGTTATTTGGGAATTAAGGAAAATTCCTATTCTTAAGACTCAGAACTGACAGAAAGACAAGAAACAGCGGATGTTGTATTATTCTTGCGTATAATGTTCACTTAAAAGCATGAAGAGTTAATCTTATCATCCTACACATGGTTGCATTTATAAAAGATAAAAATCGCAAACAAGTAATGCACAGTTACTTGTTACATATTCTTCCCATTACGGTTGACAGGTTCATTAATCATACAGTGTATTTTACTATTAGAAGCTGTAAAGAAGATCAAATCTCTTGTAATTTTTCTTCTTCTTTTCCATTTGATAAGTGTGTTGTTTCAATGCGCAGATAAACTACAGTGTCAGTCACAAACAGTCCCAGGAGAAGCGCAACTCTCCCGTTGGAAAATTCATCCTTATTTGCAATGTAAAATTCCATGGCAAACGCATCATTTCCTTTTTAACTTGACCATTAGATTGAGTAAAGTGCATGTGCCTGGGTATTCACAAAAGAAGTAATCCTGAATGAAGTGCCTGTGGATATGAGCAATGGTTAAGTAATAGAAATATTGCTTACCGCATGTTGAAAGCATTAGCGATGAATACCCCTATTCACAACATCCCATTGATTTGTAATTAAAGCCCTGTGACAATTATAGAGAAAGTTGACATGTTTCACAAGCTGTTCCTGATAAATGTAGCAAATTTTACAGTTTGTTGTGACTTGCCAATAAAGAGCTCTTCAGGAAGAAAGAGAAAGAAGTGATTCTACGATACCGACTTTTAGCAAGTGTGACAAAAAATGACGACTTGGGCAGAAGGCTTAGACCCAGTTTCTCAAAGAAAATTATGAAAGCTTCCCCTTTAGAAGAAGCAGTCTAGCATGTCTAATGAGAAACATTTTGGTGGATGTACAGCAGTAAATTCTAGCCCATGTACAAAGTCGGAAAGCCTCAAGAAATAAAAGTAATTCAACCCGCTCACCCAATGAAAGTGAAATAAAGTGCGGAGCTGGGATGATACACACTGAAGTCTCACTATTCTTTTCTTTTTGAAGAGGAACAAGAGTAATTCTTAGTCCTTCTGCTGTGTGACACTGTAATGTGTACATGGTCTGCTTTGTGTCAAGATTTCCACATCAGGTGTCCCATTAAATATTTAGAAAGGAACATTTTGATCTAGACGACAGCAGATGATATAATGAAGTGAGTGTGGATCAAGCTGATTTTCCACAAAACTTTTCAGAAGCATCAGGAAATCTTTGAAGACTTAATGTCTTCACAAAGAGGGGGAAACAGACTTGCTAATTTTCTCTTCCATCATCCTTTGATCCCTGTAAAATCAAATTGAGCTTTCTATTGTACTGAAAAAGAAATAAATCTGATGCACACCAATGCAAGGTTTACACTTTTTCATATTTTAGTGTAATGGAAGTAGAGCTACTGTCCTACATGCCAGAAGCCTTCTCCTTTTGTGAACATTAACACTTATATCTTCACTCCAAAAAATAAAAAAGGACAATATTCCTACCTCGTAGTATGAAAATCTGAAAAAAAAAAACCCAAAACCCGCTGAGGTTCCCATTCAGATTCTTTCTGAAATGAGCTCTTATAGCCAAATGCAACGGATTGGGCAGCTTGCCTCTGTGCAAAGTCACTAGCAGCTCCCCCTGAGACACAAACGTGGTAAAGTCGTTTGTTAGGTGAGTGGATGGTTTGGAGCAGTTCCGGAGGAACGTGGGGCTGCTGTGCTTTAGAACAGGAGGGGACGTGACTGCTGGTCACTTCTTCACAATGAGATGTACAAAAGGGCTGTAAAACCAGCTCCTAAAGCGGTTCTGATACGGGATGAAGCTCAGGAAGATTGGGAGGTTGTAATTTGCAAAGTGAAGATTATTGACTAACATGAAGTATAACGTTGCTGATACCCCTTGATTTTTTTCCCCTTGTATTTGTAGTTTTTAAAAATTGTGTGAATAAAAGACGTTGACATTTCTGAATTGAGAACACTTAAAATTCATGTTTGGGTAAAGACATCAGTACACTTATTATTGTTAATTATTAATTAATACACTAGCTGAGGAGGCCAAATCCAATGTATTTTATAAAAACATGTTTATAAGTAAAGCTACAGCTTTACCCTGATAGTCACAGAGCTTTGGAGTCAACGCTGAAATCTTGCCAGTGTGTATATTGCTTTCAGCACAAATGAATCAGTGCCACGAGCTCATGGCAAATCAAATCAGCAGGTTTCTCAGCTGGTAACGTGGGAATTTAGCGGTTGTAAGCTTGCACGTGTGGAAGGCAAACCAGACAGTGGTGTCTGAATGAGGGAAGGTGGGAAATGCTGTTGAGCAGAAAAAAAAGAGGTAAAAAAATGACTTCAGCAGATGGGAGCAAAGTGGCATCTACAAATGTTAAGCAGAAAAGTGAAAAGTATCCAGAGGGGACATTTCATAAAAGTGATGTTACTTTTTTTTTCTTTTTTTTTTTTTCTTCTGTAGAGCAGTAATGATACCATTGATTCCAAACAAAAAGCAAGCTGTGACAAACATCTTGAGAGATATTCGCCTAAGTGGAGGCTGCAAGCAGTTGAATCTATGGTAGGAAGGACAACTGAAGTACAAAAAAGTGGTGAATGAGCTATTTTCTGTGAGAAGAAATATACCATTGAAAAGTTTATAGAGGCTTTTTGCACTGGTGATGTTTCATGTTCTGCACAACTCTGCTATGAAAAGCTACTTGAAAGCTTCTTGGGAAAAACATACCTTATGCTGGTGCCATACCTTGTTTAGGTCAACTGGGAAGAAAATACGTACCAAAGCTTCTTGAAAGTCACGTGAATCTGCTTCTGTACTGTTTCCATTCAAAGGCCACTTGACCTTTTTGGGAAAAAAAAAACACCACATGTGGACAATCTATTTTTCCAAGGATGTTTTTCATGTACAATCAAATACAAATTAAATTAAACTTAGAATGGTACTTCTTGGTTTACATACTTTGTTTTCAGGTGGTTATGTGTACCGAAAATATGTAAGTGCATTTTCTGGGTTTGTTTCCCCCAGTCATTTCAGGGAACATCTGCTGAAATTTGTGATACAAGTGAATTGAAAGAACTCTTGATGGACTGTCCTGCATTTGATGTGTTGTAGCCTGATGCACAAGTGCTGATACCTCTGTGCTCATCAACACCTTTCATAGCAGCACCAGTTTAGTTCTGTGGAAAAGAAGAAATATAGTTTTGCAAAGGACTCGAGCTCTTAAATCTCTTCTAGCAGGTTGTACCTTTTCAGAAAATACCAAATGGGGGCTGGGAGGAGGGGAGTGGCATGTAGTGCTGAGAAAACCCTTCTGAAATTTGAGACCTTTGTGCATGGGCTGCATGTTTTGTTATTCCAGTGCTAACATTCTTAGGTTGAGTACTTTGAACACAGTCAAACCAAATATGCTTTGTTTCAATTAACGTTTTGAATACGATTCCCATTTTAAAGACAATTTACTCATAAGGATGAAATCCAATGCAACTCCTGATGAGATATTTAAACACTGAGATTGTTTTCCAGCACTATCATTGCTCCGAGAGGTCTACTGGTGCCTAGTAGCACTGTAATATTTTTTTTTTCTTACAAGGATGTCTTTTGGAATGACATTCCAAAACATCAGGAAAGACAACCTCAGTAGAGTTTCATTTCAGACCAAAGCTCATGGCAAACCAATTTTTTTCACTGCTAAATAACTGTATAGCTGTTCTTTTCCATCGTTATTTTAGTTGTACCTGTTAGTACTGATGCCATTACTAATGTGTGCTTTGCTACTAAGGTCTCTGTTTGTTGGCTGAAGTCAAAGCTACGTGAACTGGTAGCCTTGGGTGTAAATGGTGGAGAATTCTGACACCTACCATTAAATTCTTTAAGAGTATCTTGTCAAAATCATTGCTATAATTGTGACCTAAATGTAAAGGTCAGTGGTGAGAAAAGCAGTTCATCCTCTACGTAGCCTTCTTCCAGCTTGTAGTTTGATTTATTTTCTTTCTTTGGAGATATTAACACTAAGACTTATTTAGACATTTTTACTTTCTTCTGTGAGAAAATGTATTTTTAAAAGATCTGCTGGATAGTTCTGCTTTTCTTGGCTTTTATAACTTTCTAGGAAAAATAATGCTAAGGTGTTTGTGAGATTCAGAGGAATCTAACCAAAGTATTAAACTGTTGCTTGTTTCTCAATATATGAATTAAACTATACACTGTATGTAAGAGTACATACGTATGTATATATTTATAGGTGTATATGTCCTGAGGACATGATTAGTAAATCCTCAAATGCCTCATACAAATGTGTGGTGGGTTTCTGTGGTGGGGTTTTTGTACCAAGGGTTGGGCTACAGAGATGGCCACTGTAAGAAGCTTCTGGAAGCCTCCACGGATCCAAGTCAAACCCAACTCTGGCCCAGGACAAGACAATCAGCACCTCTGGAAATAACATATTTATTATTCCCACGGAGTGGGAAGCATGGCCCCAGCCCTGGCCCAGGCATGGCCTGGCCCGCCAGCCCAGCATAGCCCCTGTCACAGCCCCTGCTGCAGCGCCCGCCGCAGCTCCATCTGCAGCTCCAGCCGCAGACCAATTGCCAGGAGCTTTTTAGGAGCCAGTGAAAGAGTCTGCAATGGAGAGGAGTGGGATGCGAGAGAAACAACTACACAGACACAAAGGTCAGTGAAACAGGTGGGGCAGAAGGTGCGCTGGAGCAGAGGTTCACCTGCAGCCCGTGGTGAAGACCATGGTGCCCCTGCAGCCATGGAGGTCCACCCGCAGCCCATGGAGGTCAGCAGTGGAGCAGAGATCCCCCGACAGCCCCTGGAGAACTCCATGCCAGGGCAGGTGGCTGTGCCTGAAGGAGTCTGGGACTCCATGGGAGGGACCTAGGCTGGAGCACTTTGTGGAGAAATGCAGCCTTTGGAAAGGACTCATGCTGGAGAAAAGTTGGTGGAGAACTGTCTCCTGTGAGAAGGACCCACGTCAGACCAGGGGAAGAGTGTGAAGACTCCTCCTCTTGAGGAAGAGGGAGCAGCAGAGACCACATGTGGTGAACTGACCACACACACCATTCCTTATCCCCCTTGCTGCTGGGTGGGACAGAGGTAGAGAAATCAGGAGTGAGGTTGGTTTTGAGCCTTGGAAGAAGGGAGGAGTCGGGGAAAGGTGTCTTTTTAAGATGTGGTTCTCTTTCTCATTATCCTACTCTGTTTTGGTTTTTAACAAATTAAATTGTTTTTTTGTTCCTGAAGTCGAGTCTGTTTCACCCGTGGCCATAAGTGGTGAGTGATCCCTCCTTGTCCTTGCCTCAACCCACAAGGTTTCACCTTTTGCTTTCCCTATTCTCCTCCCCATCCCACTGGGAGATGGAGGAGTGAGTGAGCAGCTGTGCAATAATTTTGCCAGCTGGGCTTAAACCATGACAAGAGGGAACATTTCATTTAAGGAGCTGAAATATTTTGATAACATTACATACTGTCCTGGGTCCAGCTGGGATAG
>NW_010145696.1:0-10137 GCF_000699245.1 Pterocles gutturalis | reverse complement strand
CCGGAACCAAAAAGGGACGATCTTCTGGACCAACTATATACTGGACATGATGTGTATGTTATGGAATAGACTATTGGCCACTTTGGGACTCAATCCCAAACCTAAGATCAAATCCTGGGCTAGTAACTGGGGCTGTGCTCCCTCCCAGCTTCTCCTGTTTGCCAGACAGCCAGAGAAGCTGAAGGACCTTGGCAGCCGTATAAACATCACTTTTTATCAGCTTTCTTCTGAGCACAAATCCAAAACACAGCCTCTTGTTAGCTTTTATGAAGAAAGTTAACTCTGTCTCAGCTTAACCCAGGCCAAGTATCAGCCACTGTCACTGTAGCTGAAAACTCTGTGAATTTTTCAAATCACACATCTATATGTGCAAAAACACAGGCGTCATAGCATAACATAAGTAATACAGACTTTTTTCCAACAGCACAGAAACCATGAAGTTCAAGAGAAAAAACCAAAACAAAACAAAATAAAATATCAAAACCAGGCAAAAAATCTACTTTATTCTCTAATAACGAAAAAAAACCACCACATTTAGATTAAGTGTTAATATTGTGGTTATAGTTTTTAAGGAAGTTTAAATAAATTTTTCCTTGAAAAATCAGTGGCTGAACTTTAGAGGTTTGCTGAATTTCATAGCATTGTTCAGGTGTGTACCCAAAACACCTCTAGCCACCATTTTTCACAAGTAAGTAGATTTACCAGAAGGCCAAATGCAAATACAAGATGGGGTTTCATGTGTATGTAGTCTAGAATGGAAGCACATCCGGCACTGCTGCAAGCACTTGCTCTAGCACTGAACATGGGGACCTAGCTCATGTAGAGATCTGGGGAATCAACCTGAAATGAATGGAGTTTGTGTTGCCAGTAGGGCAAAAGGCCAACACTGACCCCCGTAACCCATAATAAACCAACCAACTAACCAAAACCCCCCAAAACAAAAAACCGAACTGAAACACACACAGGCAAAATGCACACTGCATGGAATGTATTTCGAGGTGGAATACTTGAGGAAGATGGTATACCTGTTCAGGTTGTGGTGGCTCCAATGTCTAGAATTGTGAAGATTTAATCAAATAGGGATAGATAGCATGAAAAAAAAAAAAAAAAAAGTTGCTTCAAGAGGGTGTTAGTAGCCTTGTGGTAGGAAATGACCCTTTCTACAGGAAGGAAAGGAGGTCACAGCTACCTCATACATAAGAGAACTGTTCAGTAACCTCATACAAGTCACCTGTCCTTCAAGGTTAAGGACTGTTGTGTGGTGCTGACACCAAATGAAAGCAATGACCAGAACAACCAGATAAGAGAGGCTATATGTTTCAATACAAAAAGGAGTTTTGCCATTATTCCAACGTCAAAAAATGAAGAATGAGACAATTAAAGGTCCCTTTCTGAGGGAGTGAATCCTATCTGACAACCAGTACAGGAAGTATGAAGCCTAACTGGAATCAAGTTAAAGATATTAAAGATATATTGCCAATACTAATGCTGCCTTTTAGCCATGTATTATTTAATCTTCAGTATAAGTCACTTTACTAATTACCCTGGACAGTCATGTGTCTTCCTCATAAAAGACTGATGTGATGACAGTCCTCTAATAGTGTAAATCAAGGAGATGATTGTACAGCTGGTGTTATTAGTCCTTCAGCTTGAGCATACAAGCTTTGGCAGTGACTTATAAACACTTCAGTATTAACATGTAAACATAAATGGTTGATATGGAAACCAAAGTTAAAACTTTGGTTTCTTTTCATAAAAGACAGTCCATGAAGCAATATCACTGGCAAAACACTTTTTTTTTTTTTTTTCCCAACAAAAGAACCGAACCTCCAAACCAAAAAACACAACAGTCTTGTTCTATTGTGGTGGGTTAACCCTGTCTGGCTGTCAGGTGCCCACCCAGCCACTCTCTCACTCCCCTCCTCAGCAGGACAGGGAGAGGAAATATGGTGAAAAGTTTACAGTCTGAGATAATGACAGGGTGATCCCTCACCAGTTGTGACATTTACTGTCACAGGCAAAAAAGATTCAACTTGGGGAAATTTATTTACTTTTTTGCCAGTTAGTAAGAGTAGGGTATTAAGAAATAAAAACAAAAGTAGAAGTACCCTCCACTCACCTCTCTCTTCTTCTCAGGCTCAACTTCACGCCCAACACTTCTACTTTATTCCCCATTAATTGTCTGCATTTCAAGAGTTTTCCAGCTTGGGTCCTTTCTGTGGAGTACAGTCCTTCAGGAGCAGACTGTTCCAACATGGGTCACCCATGCAGTCACAGGTTCTGCCACAAAACCTGCTTCTGCACAGACCCCTCTCTACGGGCAGCAATTCCTGCCAGGAGCCTGCTACATCATGGGCTCTCCGTGGGCTGCAGCTGCCTCCAGGCCACCTGCTCTTGCATAGCGTCCTCCACAATCTACCATGTGGATATCTGTTCCACTGCTACCCTCCATGGCTGCAGAGGCACAGTTGCCTCACCATGGTCTTCACCACGGGCTGCAGGGGAACCTCTATTCCTGCACCTGGAGCACCTCCTCCCCTCCTTCTTCACTGACCTAGGTGTCTGCAGAGTTGTTTCTCTCACATTTTATCACTCCTCTCTCACAACTGCTGCACAGTATTTTCACCCTTTCTTAAATACGTTATCACAGAGGTGCCAATTGGCTCAACTTTGGCCAGTGGTTGGTCCATTAGAGCTCGCTGAAAGTGTCTGTCAGACATAGAGCAGCTTCTGGTGTCTTCTCACAGAAGCCACCCCTGCTGTCCCCCTCTACCAAAACCTACCCTGGACATAATGAAGAGGGACTTAACACATTTGGCAGAAATCCACCAGAAAGTAAATATTATCTTATGAAATGGTGAAAATGTAAAGAAAGTGGAGAGAATACTAAAGGGGAAAATTACAGCGGAGTAGGACTGGAAAAGCAAGACCTTAAAGAGGAGTGAAGCTTTTTATGCTGAGAAACAGAAGCCTTCAAAGGACTGCAGTCACTAAAAAACAGAGACTTCACTTAACCCAGTATCAAGCAGTAAAAATTCTTGAAATGTACTGGGGTACAGTTTGTCTTCCAAATTTTCTTCCTCATTTAAAATTTCATGTAGTGCTTTATGGTACTCAAGATCAAATGAAGTTCTTTGGTTTCTAAAATAGAGCAGAGGACAATCTTTTATATGGAAGCAGTTGTGCAGCTATATTCTTTATTTTTCTAGGGCAAAGGACAGACCATGTCAGCAGAGTAAGGACAGAAACTTCCACGGAAACAGACCATAATTTGAAGGGGGTCTGTGAGGGAGTAATCTATAAGTGTGTTTTATGTATCTGAAAGTTTCTTTTATATCTGTGAAGTTGTCCTACAGGAGAACAGGCAGATCTTGAAAGTGACAGTATTAAAAGGACAGTAATCAGACTACTCTAATTCAAAGGAAAAATAGTTAATTTAATAAACTACCAATCTAATCAGAAAGGAATCAATATTAAGGGTTAAAAATGCGGAAAAGCTGCAAACTGACAAAAGTACTGTTGTTAAAGGGCAAGTATGAAGGAATGACAGAAAAATGAAGACACGAAAATAATCAGAAAGTCTAGTTACAAAATAAGATATAGAAAAAAAGATATTATCCACACAATAGAAAATGAAATCAAAAGGAAGAAAAAGTCTCTTATTCAATAGAAAATGAGAACAAAAAGGAGATTATGCGCAACAGACTAAGTCAAATACCTTCTTTGATTTTATTCATTGAAAAAAGAAAGAAAGAAAAAAGTAGTTTTGACCAGATACTTCACAGAGTGAGTTTTATCACAAGGATACGTATGTCAGGGAGAATTTGAAAAGAGCAGGTTAAAGAATATTTAGATAAAAAAGTCAAATTTAAGTCATAATAGGCTGATAAATTTATCTTTAAATGCCAAAAAACCAAAACAAAAAAAAAACCCAAAAAAAACCTAATCCAAAAGATTTATAAAACATTACTGGTTTTCTTCAAGAGATCATAGAAGACACGTGGTTTGAGAAGGAAGAATGTGAAATTCTGCATCAACTATGAAGAAGTGAGAAGTGGAACAGTGGGAAGGACTGTAAAAAAATTACAGATCATGGAACCTACCTTGAGGAACTAGGACAGAAAGAATTATCAATCTTTTTATATTGAGAGAGAATAAAATTAAAAAGACAGCATAGTTTTGCTAAAGTTCAGGTAGGGCCAAAGCAGTCTTATTTTCTCCAAGATGGAACTTGTACCATGTTACAGATGAGTATGTAACTGACTTCAGTAAGGCTTTTCCTATTGCCCTATGGGACATTCTGAAAAGCAATATGAAGAACCACAATCTAGATTTTTAAAAAAGTGAACTAACTGCTTTATAAACTATACTCCAAGCATTTATCAGTGTTTCCTTCCTAGTGAATCGTTACAACAGCTAGAATAAAAGCAGAACATGGTAATATGTGTCAATGATGTAAAATGTAATGTCTTTGGGAAAGAGCTCATAGCGGAATAGCAAAAAGGCTCCATGGGAAATAGCAAGCCTGAATTGCTAAAAGTAAGACAGATTAGAGAAGAAAGGAAAAATTGCTTTAGATACATGGATAATGTGCACTCTCTACACAGGTAGTGGAAGAGGTCATAGACACAAACATTGTGCTCTGAAGTTGACAAAATATGTTACTTTGATGCTTTATCCAATAAATTGTGAAGAATGTGGCTTTCAGATGTTTACTCTCTGTATATATAATTGCTTAAATTTGTTGAGGGAACATTGTACCACAAATTTCATATGTAGCCTGCTAACAGTGCTGCTACTAATATTACATAGTCTGTTCTTCATCTCTGCAATCAATTTCTTACATCTCTTTCCATTTCATCTGGAAGCAGACTGCTTAGAAGCAAAGTGATATAAAGTGTTTCCCAGCAACTACTGCACCATTTCAAGTGACCTTCCAATTACATTTAACATTTATCTTGGACAAAACTATAAGGCTGCTCAGTGTTGTGGACAGGACGATTCATCTGGTACTGTTAACCTGATCAGTGGTGAAATAAAAAGTCAACTGAGCTTACATTTTTACAACCCCAGGAGAAAGTTAAAAAACACATTAGTTGGTTTAACAAATGATAGCAGACAGAGAATCTGTATCCAAGGTTATAAATGACAGTAGCTTAGTAAGCCCTGTACATCATATACAGTCATAAACTACTTGCACTGTATTAGTTTAAGGACAATCTCACTTTTGTTTTCTTTTACTTCAGGAATTCCTTTGCTTTGTCTTCCAGAAAGAAAACAAACAAATGAGGTCGCAAGTGTCAAAAGCATACAAATTATTATAGATTTCCAAAAAATACAAGATGTCGTGGTGAGGAAATTCATTCTACAAGCTTTAATTATCTAAGACTACGTGTCCATTAGTAAGTTGTTTGATGCAACAGAAGTAGATCAGCAGACTGAAACAAATGGTGCTAAAGCTCCAGAGTGTTATTTCTGTTCTTCCTTGAGCAAAATGGTGCCTGCTATTTAACCTTCCTTTTTAATCCACATTTCGATAACATCTGCTGTATAACATCGTCCCCAGCAATGATGTGGTATAAGCCCAGTGGCTAAAGAGATTTTCTGGAAAAACACCATAGTGAGCTGGCATCCAGCTTCCTGGGAGAAGACCTTCTTGAGAACTGCCCTGCAGAGAAGGACTTGGGGGTCATTGTGGACGAGAAGCTGGACATGAGCTAGCAATGTGCGCTTGCAGCCCAGACAGCCAACTATGTCTTGGACTGCATTAAGAAAGGGGTGGCCAGCAGGGAGAGGGAGGTGATTCTCCCCCTCTGCTCTGCTCTTGTGGACCCCATCTGGACTACTGTGTCCAGGCCTGGGGTCCCCAGAACAAGAAAGATGTGGAGCTCTTGGAACGAGTCCAGAGGAGGGCCACAAAGATGATCAGAGGGCTGAAGCACCTCTTCTATGAAGAAAGGCTGAGGGAACTGGGATTGTTTAGCTTGGAGAAGAGAAGGCTCCAGGGAGACCTCATTGCGGCCTTCCAGTACTTGAAGGGAGCCTATAAACAGGAGGGGGAGTGACTGTTTACAGGGGTTGATAGTGACAGGACGAGGGGGATGGTTTTAAACTAAGAGAGGGGAGATTTAGGTTGGATATTAGGTGGAAATTTTTCACTCAGAGGGTGGTGAGGAGCTGGAACAGGTTGCCCAGAAAAGTTGTGGATGCCCCATCCCTGGAGGCATTCAAGGCCAGGCTGGATGGGGCCCTGGGCAGCCTGCTCTAGTGGTTGGCAATCCTGCCCACAGCAGGGACGTTGAAACCAGATGATCTTTAATGTCTTTTTCAACCCAGGCCGTTCTATGATTCTATGATTCCTGCATCTCCTTTTCTCTAAGGTGCAAGGAGGTATGCAGAATGACTTCCTTACATGGGGACTGCTTTACCCATAGTCATACATGGATGTTCGGAGCACAAGACATGCACATTATTATTCCTTTAGGATGCAGGGGCTACATTGCCTTCTATGCTCTTTTTGACCTCTCCTAAATATTAGTATGTGCCTTTCACTGCTGCCTTCATTAACCCTCAGGAAACCTCATAGGCCTAAACATGAGCAGGCTGCTGGAGAGAGTATAGTGGGTAAGTGCTGCAGTGTGAAGTTTGTAAAGAAACCTTGAAAAGAGGCTGCTGACAAGGCAATGTGCTATTTACTGCTTCACTAGATAGCAGGAGATAAATGGGAAAAGAGACTTTAAGTGGTTGCTGCTGCCTAGTGGAGGCAGTCTTTATAAGGGTTAGGAAAGTAGCAGGAAGAGATGGCTCCTTAGTTCTTAGTGACAAGGGGATTACTTTATGTATAAGAAACCCTTCTCCTTCAGATTATTGCTTAGCTTCTGCCACATCCCTCCAACTTACCTCCTTTACAGCTTTCCACTGCAGTTACCAAATAGTCTTGTGCCAAGGTATTTGAAGCCATTGAGAAAATGGCAATACACACCCATGAGCCATCAGTCTCCAAAGACTGTACTCCTGTCCCAGACAGTCCTCGTAGCCAAACCCAATCAGTCTCGGGGGTTACCTCTGCAACCTGGAGGTCAGTGTGGGGCTATTTCCACAGAGAGCAATGGAAAATTGTCTTTGCAGCCTCTCTGCATTTCATAGACTGAAGGAAGACTGATCACAACCTTCAAGACTAGGATGGGCCACCCAGACCCCACAGACCAGGGTTCCAACCCCATGTCTTTGCTACTACACCTCAGGGAACACACGTACCAACAAGGCAGGCAGATTATGAAAGTCTGAATGAGAGGAACATCTACAGCTCAAGAGGAAGGGGTTCAAACAGCAAAAGCTTTTTTTGTAAGAAGGAAAATCTGGTCTATTGCTTGCACAGAGTAGCTGGTAGAAAAAGGATCTAAATGTGACCTAGATTTTCACAAATTTGAATGATCTGAATTACATAAATTCTAACAAGATAATATGGCCCATCAGTGACTAACATAAACAAAAAATAGCCAGCGTGTTACACCCAAAATCTTGTTACAGTCAAAGGGGGAAAAACGTTTTCAGACTAAGGATTTTTTGTTAACCCAATTGGTATTTTCACACTCTAGTAGTCTAAATAATTTAATAAAGGAAAACCTCAATAATTCAGTTTAAATTATAAGAACTTCCTTGTATTTACCCCTTTTCTCTGATGCTATAACTATCCTCCTATCCTGATTTGAGCCCATCTGTGCAGCAGAAGTAGGCAGAGTAAAGACAATTAGATGTGTCTGTAGGAAGAACCTATATGACTGATTTTTATTGGTCATTGGCCTGGACAGAATATTTCCACTGATTCCAAAATGGCAATAGTATGACAGTGCTATTGTGGATTCATACTGCTTTGTGTTCAAATAAATAATTTTGAGCTATTATGCTGGGTCTGGCTGGGATGTAATTTTCTTCATAGCAGCCCATATGCTTTGACTATTGATGATCAGTGCTTGCAGAGTTTTGAGGCTTTCTGTTTTCCTTGCTGTGCTCCCCACAGCAAGTTGACTGAGGGTGGGCAAGAAGCTGAAAGGGGACACGACAGGGAGAGCTGACCCCAGTTGACCAAAGGGATTTCCCATACCATATGGCATCATGGTCATCAATAAAATTCAGGGAAAGGAGGAAAAAGAGATGATGTTCAAAGTTATGGCATTTGTCCTCCCAAGCAACCATTAATGTGTGCTGAGGCCCTGCTTTCCATAAAGTGGCTAATGACTTGCACACCAAGGAAGCAGTGAATTAATTCCTCTTTTTGCTTTGCTTGAACATGCATCTTTGCTTCACCTGTTAAACTGTCTTTATCTCAAACCATGAGGTTTCAGCTTTTGCTCTTCTAGTTGTCTCCTCCATCCCACTGAGGGTGTTGGCTGGGGTCAATCCATCACAACCATTTAGTGTCGTAAGTAAAATATTAATAATTAAACCATATCTAGTGTAGAAGATGATAATCTGTTTTGGAAACATGTTCAAGTTAGATGACTTCAAACAGTTTTACAATGTTTTAAAGAGCTTTTCAAGTGGGAGGTTAAAGTAGCAGTCAGATGACCCAAAGTTTTCTCCAGAGATTGTGAAGAAACTTGCTGGAGATGGTGCTATGTTTTCTTCTGAAAAAGAGGGTAAAGACCAATTGACACACTTCCACCACAGTCCAACAAACAGGAGAGATGTCAGCTGGTATTATTTATATTCAAGCAGACAAATACTGACAGTGTCAACCAGGACTACTTTTCCATTACAAAACAGAGAAGATACCATATGTTATGGTTTTGAACCCCTGGCTAGCAGCTAAATGCCAGAACAGTCACTCGGTCACCCCACCCCCTTCTCGGGATGGGGAAGAGAACTAAAGGAGTAAAGGGAAACAAGACTTCTGGGTCGAGATAAGAACAACCAAATAACTAAACTAAAATTAAATTGAAAATAATAATTTTAATAATTATAATAGTAATATATGCAAACATAGAAATACACAAATGAGTGATACACAGTGATACTGCTCACCACTCAATGACCAAGGTTCAGCCTCTTCCCAGCTGATCCCGGAGCAGTAAGAATCCCAAAACCACAATCCCAGAATGGACATAGGAGCCCAAGTGTCCAAGAGAGCAAGAGTCAACCAAGAGAGTGAGAGAAGACCTGAAGAGAGCAAATTTCTGGACAGAGCCTCATCTATATACTGGGCATGACATGCATGATATAGAATAGACCATTGGCCAATTTGGGTCTCAGTCCTAAACTTAAGGTCAAATTCTAGGCTAGTAACTGGGGCTGTGCTGCGTCTCAGCTTCTCCTGCACCTGCAGACACTGGCACAGCAGAGAAGCTGAAAAGTCCTTGACTGTCCTGACAGCAACTATAAACATCAGTGTGTTATCAGCCTTTTTCTCAACACAAATCCAAAACATGGTGACACACTAGCTACTATGAAGGTAGTTAACTCTGTCCCAGGCGAAACCAGGACAGTATTACACACAGTGACAGTGCACAATCTAAACGTGGCATTCTTAGAGGAGAACAGAAATTATGTTGTCCTGGTACATAGCTACCAGTGTGCACAACATGAGTGTGAAAATTATTAAAAAAAAAAAAAAAATCAAATGAAGAGTTACAATTAGTAACTTCTAAACTGAAAAGGATGCCATTAAACCAGATAATCGAATTTAAAGAAAAAAAAAAAAAAGACACAATAAAGGTACAGTAACAATCCTCATGACACTACTTGAATTTTTCCTAAATTTTCTTAGCCATAAATTGTGTTGACTGGTTTCACAGTCATTATGAGAGGCAAATGGTCTTTCTGGGAACACTTTGATAACAGAATTTATTATATTGAGACATCCTTGAATTAGTCAAACAGTTTTTATGTTGAGGAAAGAAAGGGGATATTTGCCTTACTTTCTCTACAGAAAATATTCTCACAAACAAAAATATTTATCACAACTGTATTTTCTCTTAGAATCATAAAATCATAGAATCATTAAGGTTGGAAAAGCCCTCAAGGATCATCAAGTCCAACCCAACACCACCTAACTCATTAAGCCATGTCCCTAAGCACCACATCTACACGTTTCTTGAACACCTCCAGGGATGGTGACTCCACCACTTCCCTGGGTAG
>NW_010145695.1:0-26336 GCF_000699245.1 Pterocles gutturalis | reverse complement strand
CCGAGCCAAGGGCTAACCCACCACAATGATCCATTAACCACAACACTCTCAGCCCAACCAGACAGCCAGCTCTTTAGCCCTCCAGTTGTCCACCCTTCCAGACCCTGATGTCCTAACTTGGGTACAGGAATAATCTGGGAGACACTGTCAAAGCTATGCTAAAATCAAGATAAGTGACATCCATTGCTGTCTCCTCTTCCACAAACCTAGTCATTTTGTCATAAAAGGCAATCAGATTGTTTGGACATGATTTTCCCTTGATCATTTTATAGAATCATAGAATAGTTTGGGTTGGAAGAGGGACCTTTAAAAGTCATCTGGTCTACCTCCAATGAGCAGGAACAGCTTCAACTAGATGATGTTGCTCAGAGCCCCGTCCAACCTGACCTTGGATGTTTCCAGGTATGGGGCATCTAGCACCTCTCTGGGCAACATGCTCCAGTGTGTTGTGGTTTTGACCAACTCAGCTAACAGCAAACAAATACCACACAGCCGCTTTGCTCACCTCCCCTCCCCTTTCCCATGGATGGGAGAGAGAATTAAAGGGGTAAAGGGAAAAGAGACTTGTGGGTTGAAATACGTACAATTTAATAACTAAACTACAACAAAACTGAAAATTATAATAGTAAAGATAACAGTAATATATACAAATACACAGATGAGTTATACATAGTGCAGCTGCTCACCTGCCGATGAGCCGATGAAAGTTAACTTTCTTCATAATAGAATCATAGAATGGTTTGGGTTGGAAAAGACCTTAAAGATCATCAAGTAATAGCTAGCAAGAGGCTGTGTTTTGGATTTGTGCTCAGAAGAAAGGTGATAAAAAGTGATCTCTATGCGGCTGACAAGGTCTTTCAGCTTCTCTGTCTGTCTGCAAACAGGAGAAGCTGGGAGGGAGCACAGCACCAGTTATTAGCCCAGGATTTGATCTTAGGTTCGGGATTGAGACCCAAAGTGGCCAATAATCTGTAACATAACATACACGTCATGCTCAGTATAGAGGTGAGGACCCTCTGGAAGATCATCCCTTTTTGTTCCGGATTCCTTTTGCTCTGGGTCATCTCGATCCAGGTGATTCCCTCTCCAAAGGCCTTCTCCCCTGCCCTCAGTCAGTTCTGAGTCTGGAACACTTGGACTGTTAACTCCGTTCCGTGAGTGCGCTTTCAGGACTCTCCCTGCTCCGAGATCGTTAGCCAGGCATGGGCTGAGTCTTGGTCATCGGGTGGTGAGCAGCTGCAGTGTGTATCACTCATTTGTGTATTTGTATATACTATTACTTTCCATATTATTGTAGTTTAGTTATTAAATTGTTCTTATCTCAACCCATGAGTCCTTTTTCCCCTTTACCCCTTTAATTCTCTCCCCCATCCTCGGGAGAGGGGAGGGTAAGCAAATGGGTTGTGTGGGGTTGGCTCCCAGCCCAGGGTAAACCCATCACACATTTATGTCATGCTCAGGTTCCACTGATTTTTCTGTCTTTTGATATATGCACGCTGATAAAATTCCCTTAGGCTATGGACCTTCCTTCCAAATGTTCACTGAGTTCATTTCGTTCATAACTTTGGGCTCCATCTGCTTTCAAGGCTGGAAAGATGATACAGAGTTTACTCGGTAGAATGTGTGATGTTGGACACATCAGGTGGATGCTGTATAGTCTGTGTTGCACACTGGATCTGGAACTCACATATCTGGTGTATCTGGCACAGTCCTTGTCCACGGTCTGCGGATTCGATGTTGACCTTGGTGAAATTGCTGGACATCAGCTCTGGTTCCATTGAACCTGGGTGATTCTTAATGTATCATTAGTATAATATATATAGTGATGATAATATACAATGGCAGGGTTATGCATCAATTAACATTATATAACTGAATACATTGGTGAGCTACTTTCACATCAAATCCCCTTGAGGTGCACATTGGACTTCTCTGTCCTTCTGCATCATCTGTCAAGTGCACCCAGGTCCTTGAGCAAAAGCAATCCCACGAATGGGTTTACCTTTATCCGAGGCAGGAATAACCCGGACAGTCTTCCCCAGCACATTCTTCATATGCACCACAGGGACTTTATCCCCTTCCACAGTACATAACAGTTCTGACTGGGCAGGGCAAGCCTGACTGGCAGATCCCCTAGTGTTGACTAACCAGGTGGCTTTAGCTAAATGTGTACCCCAGCTCTCTCAGCCTTTCTTCATAGGAGAGTGCTCCAGCTCTCTGATCGTTTTTGTGGCCCTCCTCGGTACCAGCTCCAACAGGTGCATGTCCTTCCTGTGCTGGGGACTCCAGAGCTGGACACAGTACTCCAGGTGGAGTCTCACGAGAGCAGAGTAAAGGGGAAGAATCACCTCCCTTGACCTGCTGGTTATGCTTCTTTTGATGCAGCCCAGGACACAGTTGGCTTTCTGGGCTGCAAGTGCACATTGCTGGCTATGTTAAGATTTTCATCCATGAGTACCACAAGTCCTTCTCCTCAGGGCTGCTCTCAACCTATGTTGGTTGTTCCCAGACACCTTCTTCTCGTTCTGTTGCCTAGAAATGGCTTCTAAGAAGATCTACTCCATGATCTTCCCAGAGACTGAAGTTCTGCTTACTGGCCTGTAGGTCCCAAGATCATCCTTTTGGCTTTTTTGGGGAGATAAGTGCAATGTTTGCCTTTCGTAGCCACTGGGGATCTTCCTCAATTTCCATGGCCTTTTAGACATGATAGAAAACAACTTTCCAAGTGTGTAAGCCAGCTTTCTCAGCACCCTCAGATGCAGCCCATAGGATACTGAATTACAAGAACTGAATACACAAATTTATGTCTGGCCCAGTGTTCTCTATGCCACAACAGAAACCAAGTTAGATTATTGTGTCTAACCTTTGTTACCCAAGCTCACTACTTCAATGTGACATTTTGATAATTTTATTTCAAACCTTGTATTTACAGCTTCAGCAACAGGAGAAGATAATATGTTCTACTTTGAGGAAACATTCATTTTATGTGGTCTGTAAAGGTTACTATACAATATAGTAATGACCTCCAACTAGAAGGTTGGAGAAATATATTTGTAGTTTCAAAGCAGTGAAGTTACTGAATAGCTAAGAATCCTATTTGTAAGAAATAAAGGTCTCTATAGTGCATGCAAAGTATCTGGTCCTTAAGGAGACAAAATCAATACCGATTTTTTTTTGTACAGATTATGCTCAAAATATGCAATGATACAGGCCATTCATAATGAGTGTTTGTCAACAGCAACTCTCACAGTTGGTGAGAGAACTGGTGTTTAGGAACTTGGATGACAGTAAACTCCCCTTGTTTAGTAAAATATAATTGTTTTGGGTTACAGATCTGTGCCTTTAGGGAGAAAAATCCTTGTCTTTTGGCAAAGAATATCTAACTGTGAAGTGTTTGTTCTTCATGCTTATTACTGTCTGATTTGAATGTATTTAGTATAGTAATTCTAAGGTGATTTCACCAACGTGTTGTGCAGTTAATTACTATTTATCTTCAAACAGAACCAGCTTCTTCTGGATTTACAGTAGTCAGTAAAAGGGGAATAGAACTAGTTCTGCATCTTATTTTTGACTGCTGAAAAGAAACAGCATGTTATTTATGAACAGCGTCAGTGTAGAAGACACTGCTTTATAATAATGAAATGGACACTGTTCATGCAGTCATGTGCGTGTTAGGACTTGCACCCATTTCCAGTTGTACCCATTGCCTAAAGTGGTATCATAGACTGGGAGAAAATCTCTACTTGATTCTCACACACTTGCCTCCAATTTTCCTGCACCTTCATAGAGGTTACTAAATGCAATATTAATAAAGAGTTTCAAATAACTTCTGCTTTTTTTTTTTGCATACGTCACTCCGTATTGATGAGAACAAAGTATTGAATAAAATTCTTGCACATAATGTAAGATTATAGTGATGCATCCTCTCCCACATTTTATATTTTCAATATAAAATATCTAGTAGGTGAGCCATCCTGTGAGTTTATGTGAAACATTCTTGCCCCATATCAAGCAGATCTGGAAATGTTTGAGAGCAGTTTGCAAGCTAGATTGAATGACCAAAAAAAAAAAAAAAAAAAAAAAAAAAAAAAAAAGTCTGCATCAGAATGTTCTCAGTCCCAGGCTAGTTACTTCTCCTTGCAGGCATGGTGGAAAAGCCAGAAACAATGGCAGTACTAGTGGCTAAAATCCTTTGGCCTTCCAGAGGTTCTGCTTTTCACATCTTTCTTGGGGACTCTTAACACTCTGCTGCATTATGCTACCTAGACATATGCTGGTAGTTGTTTCCTCAGTTTTCTAAGGTCCTTCAGTACCTTTCCATGAAATCCACAGTACCATGTAGATTTCATGGAAAGGCTGGTTGCCTCTCTCAAACCAATGAATTTTACTGAGGCCTCCAAGAATATTGGTACCATTCTTGTTATTTCTGTCTTGTTGCCACAAAATGGCAATTGAAGTAATAACAACAACAACAATAATCATCATCATCATCATCATCATACCTTCCTCCAGAGAACAGCGCCCCACAAAAACAGAAGCACTGTTAAACATTGTATCCTAGTTGTGGAGGTGCTACTGTGAAGTTCTGTGTTTTGCCTTATGTTTTTGATCATGATACTATATATACCACACAAGTGTCTTTCTTAGGACACACACATACTATTTAACAAAACAGGAACATTTAGTAAAACTGAGACAATCCTGAGCTAAACAGATAGTAACTGAAATTGATAACATGACCACAATCTATCAGATCAGTGTTTCAGGGTAAAGCAGAAGTAGAATCCTTCCCTGAAGATTTTTTGAGCTGCTTGAAATGCAGAACTCAGGGAGTAGCACTGTCCTGTGAGAACATTTCAGAGCTTGTGGTGAAGTGATTTTATCTAGATCTTATCTATTATGGTGAGCTATTAGGTGAGAATTTAAGTTATCTAGGGCTTCTAGAGCCAAAAATCCATGCTTCACATTATACCTACAACAAATTCAAGAAAGGCTTGATGCAACTGTTAAAGCTGTTTCCTAGCTGTTACTGCTAGCTAGGAAAGCCTCTGTACTTTTCAGCAAGTGTAACTTCGGAGCGGTCTTTGAATGTATTTAAGTCTGCCACTGGATGCTTCAAAGGAGTTTCTATTCTGTAAGAGTTACCAAGGTCCAGGGGATTGAAATCTCAATTTCTGCACAAATTGCTCTGCTACAAATACTGTGACAAAGGAACTTTAAAGCAGCTTTAATGCTTGAACACCACAGAGGAACATTATGCATCATAATGGCAGTCTGTTCTTCTGTGATTCTGGGATATTTCTTTGAGCTTTGTGTAAGTTCTAAATGTACTTAATGTCTAAATCTTTTGTATTAAATTATTCTAATATTTCTAAAAGATAATGTAACAAATGAAATAAGAATATTTTAATAGCTGTTTCTGATGGTGTTTTTTTTTTGCTATGCACTAAAAAATCCATGACTGAGAACTAGTTACATAAAAATATCCAGTTCATCAGTTAAAAACCGACAGATGTTTTAGCCAGTCACAGCAATAAATACCTAAACCAAGGAATGCTGAGTGATGGCTCACTTCACAGAACTCAACATGCTAGAACAGTTACTGTAAAGTTGTGCTTCTTATTTCTGAAAATCATGCCCATAGTAGCATCATGGATTTTTTTTTTGGTTCTCTGTAGCTATCTCTGCCAGCAATCTCTACCTTTTGTCATCAACAGGATTCAGAGAAGTAGGTGACTTCATGAGAAGTATTTTGTTCACTGAAGTAGAATGGGTTGACCTTTCATGCTCTGATTCCAGTAGTTTTCTTAGCAAATCCATTGGCTTTTTTTCTTAGTTTGTAGTGGAAATTATATGTGGCAACTCCCTGGGTCTCGCTGGTTATATGACTTGGATCTATTTGCCTGCAGTCAGCCTGGAGTACTATTCTAAGCTGCCTAGTTCTCATTTGAAACAAATAGTGAAGGTGTTGTGCTACAGTAATTAAACAAACCAAACTTTAGTGCCTAAATATACTACCCAAGGCATACTTGTAATCTAAATAATACATTTCCTCATCAGTAATTAAGATTAATTCCAGTTATTAAGATCATTTCCAAGTGTTTGTACTTCCTTCTTGCCTGCATAGAGTCTCACTGTGTGATTAGCTTCAATCTAAATGGAAAAAAAAAATCAGCCTACCTTTCTTTTTGCTTTCTTTTTGTGGTTGGTGTTGTGTTTATTTTTTTTTTTTTTTTCAGAGAGACGTTGAATTTGACAAGTGTGTTATTAAATAGCATATGAATTTTGAAAATTATTAGACTATGATGGAATACATGCTATTCACAAGTAATTTTGCATATAACTATGATCAAATTCTTGTTGCATTATCATCTGCTCCTGAGCACCCATTGCATTCTTTTGATCCCATGCATTTTGCAATTAATCAGGCTACCAGAGGAAATTTCATTCTTGAATTGGAATAATTCAGGTTGGAGGACCTTGTGAGGTGTCTAGTACAACCTCTTGCTGAAATCAGTGTTAGCTATGGGGTTAAACCAAGCTGCTCAGGGCTTTGTCCACTTGGGTCTGGAAAACCTCCAAGGACAGCACTGTTCTCATTCCTGATGGGACATTTAAACTGAAATGCATATAATACATTACTTTATTAATAGTAAGTGATTCCTTGTGTCCCAAGAAGAGAAAGACAAGTTGAGTTTTCATCTATACAGTAAATTTTAACTGTTATTATCATTTAACTGTAAAAATTAGTGTTTCAGTTCTAAATAAGACTATTACAGACTACCTAAAACATGCCTAATAGAGAAGGAAATCAAAAGCTATAATATAAATAGTAATAATATTCATATATTCTGGAGGAATTCAGGTTGTAGAGTGAAAAAGAAGTATTTTTACACAAAGCTAAATTTATAATATTTTAGAGTGATGCTGGAACATTTTTTTCTTCATGCCTTTGCCACATAGTACAGCTCTCCAGTTTACCCTTATTTTTACACTCTTTTTTAATATTACAATATTAAAATTAAAATAGCTAATAACCAGCAACTATACTGAATAAAACATGGGTATTTCTCTGTAAAACTATGTGTGTTTGTTTATATTAATATATATGCATTATATTAAATGTATATTATATATGCAATACAACATACCAATATAGTTATTTTTTCCATATTGAACTGTATTAGTTCAAATGAGAAATATTTTGCTTCTTAGAAATCTCTTTCAGTTACAAGTTTTTCAGTTATCTTTTAATTTTAAAAGTTTTTCTGAAATTTAATAAAGTAATTGCTCCTACTAAAACCTGCATTCTTAAAATCAAAGTTAAAATGTCATAAATATTGAATTGATATTTGCAGCTTACCCAAGTACAATGTGACCTCCTCTGGCAATATTGACAGCTATGACTTTTTTTCATGATGTTGCCAATATTCAGACATGAATTAATGGATTTTACCTGCACTGTCTTCAGATTTATCTTGTTCTGCATCCCTTTTTTTGTAAGTTTATTTATCTGTGAACTGAATCATAATTCTAAACTGTAATATCTTTAGGTATAGCTTGAATTTCTAATTTTGTAATCCAGTAAGTATGGTTTCTGCCCTTAGCAGAGGGAGGCTCAGCTCTGTGCTGACCTGGCAGTGTGGGGGCTCTATAAACTATGAAGAAAGTTAACTCTGTCCCAGACAAAACAAGGACACCTTGTTATGGCCTAAGATGGATACCACTGGTTTAACCCCTGCTCTGGGGCCCAGTGACTGCTGCCTCCCCAGCTCCAGCTTCAGCTCTGGGGGTGGCTCCGCTGGGGAACAGGTGACACCCTGTCCCCCAGTCACTGCCTGCCAAACCATAGCCCATCGTATGCCTAGGGCTGGGGACCACCGCCAGGCTGCACCTGGTAGCCTGGGAGAAGGAAGGGACTGTGACAAGAGAAAGGTGTAAACGCATGCAGAGGCCAAGACAAGGGGAAGAAGAAAGTATCAACATAATGTTCATTCAAACTAAGAGAAGAAAGAAATCCCCTACCAGGCACATCACAGTCCTCCTGGCAAAGGCATCATGATGCTGGCAAATCCTTGCAATGCGTCTCCCTCCATCCCACATCTTCAATTTTTGGGAGAAAACTATAGTGTCACATTTTAGACCCACAGGGACATTTGAAATGTGAGCATACCATCAGTGGAAAGGGTTAGATACTGGCAAGGTTTGGGAGGACTTTTGGTATGACTATCTTACCTATTTTAATACCGATGCTTTTCAGTACTGACAATTTTGACTATCAGACTATAGAACATTAGAAGGACTGTCTTTAAATTCTAGACTCTCTATATGGTATCTTCACTTTCACCCATCACAATATTATGAATTTTTGAATTTGTTATTTTTAGTAGAAAGTGTTCAAATCACTAAGATCTGATGCTTGATCTGACGCTTGCTATGACTAGGCAGAGCAACAAGCCAAGAAGTAATTTGTTTAGGCAGATGCTGCTTCTGATGGTCTTGTCATGCTCCAGTCTAGAGCTAAAATATCTAAATAACAGACAGTGCAAGCTACAGGTAATGTTTTTGCATTCAGTCCTTCTGGTTCTTTTATTCACTTTTAAATTAAACGGGCAGATACAGTTCTCAAAAGCCGTGCTTGCATATCTAAGATCCCAAATTGATATTTAATGAAAACAAATATCTTAAAAGTTTTAGACCAAGCAAATTAATCTGTATTTGTCTTAATTACTTTGTTTCCTGTGGTCTAACCTTATCTTGTAAAGTTGTCTTCACTTTCCCATCCAGAGTGGAAATCAAACTTGTCTAAACAAAGGAAAAAATCTTTACTTCAAAATAGTTTGCAAGCGCTCAAATTTTATGCAGTCTGATCAGCACTAATTCAGCTCAACTTAATATGAGGAAAGTGAAATAACAGCCTCAAATAAATCTATTACTGACACAAAATACAAGTAGAAATCTAAGTCTCTGGTATTAGTCACTATGCTATGATAAATCTGTCTAAAGATTAAGTCAACAAAAACAAGCTCAGCAACCTTATCAGCCCTAGCTTTTCATGCAGCATACTTAGAAAACTTCTGTTAAAGTTTCTTTACTCATAACAGGTAATACTAAAATGATGTTAAAAGGACTGTGTGCTCTTCACAAGATCAATGTGACTGTGACAAAATGAGTACTAGTTCTTTGCAGTCAGTTACTAATTTTAAGATGCAACATATTTCTAGATTTATAAGATTTTTGGTTTAGAATATGGTGATTGGGGCATATTGCGTCAAAGTTAATTTATCAGAGATGAAAGACAAATTCTGCTGGAAAATGTCAGAATTCTAAGGTGACTAAAGCATTTATTTACAAAGTGATTTTGTACATATATGTATTATGAAAATGTATTTATTATAGGAAGTATTTAAAAAGCCATAGAAATAAATTTATAGCTGGTAAAAATTACTATATACTGTATTTTTTCAAGCTATATCTTCCACATCTTCCTGTAATAGATAAAATGCTTGAATTTTTCACTTAGTACTCATCCCATCTTAGTTTTGCTGTAATTATGAGATGCTATTAGATTATTTTTCTATACACCAGTTTATCTTTACATTGCTTTTGATCCCAGGTAGCTCAGCTGATATATTTTTTGTTCTATATTATTTTATTTTTTTTTCTCTTGTGCAAAAAGTCAGCTAATAATGATCAGTTAAGATTCTTGATCATGGTCAAGATGGAGCATGTTTTAATACATATTTTCTCTCTGTCCAAATTAAGATTTTGAAGCTGTAAATAACTGCCAGTGTTAATTATCATGTTCTAGTGTTTTTCCACAACTTCGTTTGATAATTTATAATTGTTTACAGTTACATATTTCTCAGAGTTATATCAGTAATGAGGACTACTGTTTATGCATGGTGATTTAAAAAAAATTCTGAGTTAAAAAACCCCTGCTAATTAAGCCCCTATAAACTCATATAAGTATGGTACTAGGACCTGAAATTCATCTGCAAATCTAGAGACTTTTCAAAAGCATTACATTATTATTGACAATTTCTATGATACATAGGGATGTTATAAAATATTGTTGCTTGTCATTTTCCACTTCTGGGGTTTAACACTCTCATGCTGAAATTATTTAACAAATGAGTTAATTTTTTTCTGTAACTTAAATATGCTCTGCAGTATGGTTTGTAGTATTTCCGCTCGTGTTTAAGTTGAAAAATGATTTTACTCCTTAAACTTACAACCTTTTTATATATAACTGGCTTCATTATTGGTTATACATTAATCTCCTTCTTATGCATCCATATGATAAATCTATTAATTGATCTTATGATTAACATCTATCTGTTCTGACATCTCATGGAATGGTCACAAGTAGTTGTCAATAATCTTATTGTAATAGTTGATAGTAAAGTTGACTTCAATGAGAGAAGAACTAGGTGTTACTGAGAGATTCTGAAAGGATGTGTCTCCTTTTCTCTCAGTTCTGGCTCTTTTCAACTGGATATAAAATTTTCAGTTACCATCAGAGGGCCTACATTTTTTTTCCTGTATAATGTATAAATTAGTATACCATGCTATTTTACTGTCCCTTTCCATTTTCAGGTACACCCTCAGCAACCAATTGTTTTCTAGTATGCATTTGTTTTTCTTTTCTGGGTAGTATGTCTTTGACTTTATTCTTACACAAAATTCTGTGTTTCTTCCTTTTCCTCTCTTTTCATACTAACCACTTACCATAATTAATATCCTGAGTTTTTAGTCTCCTGAAACAGCACTCAAATCCCTTTATTGTTTCCTAGAAAAAAAAAAAAAAAAAGAACTGAAGAGGTCTATAAATGATCATCTTCCTCAGTCTTTAGCCCTAGCAATCAAATAATTTTATATTTGGTATACAGATGTTTTATATATTTTCGAAGTATGTATATATAAAGTTCTAATATGTCCTCTTATAAGTCTAATAAGTAAACAAACCAGAAGATATACTATATTTTCCACAATCAAAGTATTTTTACTCCTAGATTTGTAACACATAATCACAAAAAAATCTGAATATAAAATGTCAATAAAATGTCAATCT
The DNA here is from genome assembly GCF_000699245.1 of Pterocles gutturalis. NCBI lineage: Eukaryota > Metazoa > Chordata > Aves > Pterocliformes > Pteroclidae > Pterocles > Pterocles gutturalis. Next base: position 15,262 of record NW_010145695.1, on the reverse strand, counting down.
TACTTACCAAGCGGGGAGGATCTAGAGATTATCAGATAAATTTATTGTAAAAAAAAATCATGTTATTTACTGTCTAAAAAACCTAAAATTTTGCAAAATTATGTGCACGCAGTATAAAGAAACCCACTAAAAAAGTGTCTCAAAGTAATGAAGCTGAATAGCTGAATGATTTTAAGATAAATAAATCATTATGTATGTTGCGTAGACTACAGAACTTGGCATAAGCGCATGAGTCATATGCAACATGCAAATGTGCAGAAAAACTTCTAGTTGTTCTTGTTAGTAGTAAGATGAAAGCTTAAAGACAGACCATAACGAAGAATGCTTGTGCATCTCAGAGATCACTCATGAGTTAGAGGAATTTGTTGTATCGTCCATTCCTATGTTCACAGTGTCTGCTTTCAGCCCTGTTCTGTTGAAAGGAAAAAGCTCCTGAGGAGCTCAAGTTCTGTGACTAGGAGAGTTTGCCAAAAAAATATTGTTTCTAGGACCCAGCACCATTTCAAACTTCCTCCTTTCCTGTGCCGAAACACTTAGAGGATCAAGTCTAGTATCTGATTTTTCAGCTTGTTAGGTACACTACAGCTTGTAAAAACTACGTTGGAGGTTAAGGGTATGTGTTTCTGAGGGAAGAACACAAAACCAAAATAATTTTTTTTTATGGAATAAATGTCCAGTGGCCAGAAGAGGCAGAGATTCTAGGTTGGATCTTAAGTTGGTGAGAAAAATCCTTGAAAGCAGAAAAGGGTAATTTCTTATTTAGGTTTACAGTTGAAAAGATGAAAGTCTTGGTGGAAGATGTGACATTCTCCCGATTGGGCTGTAGGTGTGGAGTTGTGCAGATGAGCTCCAAGAAGGGCTGAGGCATCACCAATTAATGAAGTAGGTTGAACATAAAAAGGGTATTGGAAAAGTCTGCTGAGTTTTCTTTATTAAGGTATGAGACAGACTGATCCTTCCCATGAATGGATGATTTGAAGGAATGGGAGAATAACTGTCTCCTTTCCATTTTAGTGTTATTGGTATTACTCCATACTCTTGTTTACTCACATATATGGCGTTTCCTTGCTTCTGCAGCACTCTGACACGCAGGGGAGCCCCCAGGTTACCATCAATGTCAATAATCTCCCAAAAGTGTAAGTGTGAGGTACTATTCCCTTTTCTTTTATGCGTGGAAGCATTATTTCTGGCATGATAAGTACAATCTGTAAAGCAGAGCTCCAAGAGGTGTCTTCAGCCCAGTAACACATCTGGTACAGTCAGAGCTATGAAACAATTTACAAGCGAGGTTTTAAGTAAAGTGCTGGTTCTGTGGTATTAGTCTGTCTCTCACACCAACTTTGCAGAAAGTTTGGTTTTATTATGATTATAACACAGTAAGATTAAAAGTTTTCATACTTTGAACAAGGATTGAAAAAGAAGGCAGGTTTCAAATTGAATGACAGTCACACTGGAAGAGAATGACACTGTCTAGGTTACAGTCTTGAGTGACTGCCAGTCTTTTTTTGTGCACAATGTGACAAATTACAAATTTAGTATATTTTGCTCTTGGAAATAAATGAAAATATTTATTCATATTGGAATTGATTAATCCAGTGATGCTAAGGGATTAATGCCAGGGATGTATTTAGCCTGGTCTGTTCAGCGGGTGTTAAGAATATGGGTGTTGAATTTAAAGAAGAAATTTTATCATCGGAATATAAATCTTTATAAAAACTATGAAAAATATTTTGAGTTTGTGCATTTTGGCAAGAATATAGCTCCTGCTCTTGAACAACTTATTTCCCTTGTTAGAACTAATACTTCAAAATTGCATTATCTTTATTTAGTTCTTTTTTATGTAATTATTTTTTTTCCTGTGTTACATGTATTCATTTTCATCTTTAAGCCTATTGTACCAGTAATTACTGTAATGATTATAATCTGTATTCACAGCAAATCACATAAATTCTTTTTAAGGTGGCCATGACAAAATGGACTTTTGCTCTTTACATATGTCTGAAACTTTTAACACTGGCAGGACATTTCCCTTATTAATGTTGCTAAAGCTTTCCTAGTAAGGGCAGAATGTGGAGATACCACTACAAGGCATTTGTGTTCTTTCCATCAGATTCAAACTTTCTTAGCAGAATCAACACTTAGTTGCATCTCATGATACCTGTTTTTTTAAAGCAACTAAGCACAAAGTTGCATTTCTCTAGCTGCTGATATTATTCCCTGCCTGAACATTACTTCAAGAATTTTGGTTCCTGTGTTTCAGATGCACATGGAGATTAAAGACCCTTTGTGACAGTAAGTATTCTCATAAGCAAAGATTGCATTGAAAGGTGATGTACAGGATTTCACAGTATCTGGACAGAAATAAAGGAAGACTACTGGGATGTGTTCTCACTGAACTCTAAGGAGTGGGAGAATTGAGGCTGAGAAGAAAAAACTTTATTTAAGGAAACATTATTTCAGGACTCCTGCTGGTATTGCCAAAACTCCAGTACAAACCACAAAAATAGAGATTGTAGATTTAGAAAATATGGAGCAAGCTGCATTACGTGGATAATGATGTTTACAGCTGATGTTAGGAATAGGCTTAATTTGCCCTAATTTTAGTCCTCTAAAAACTAAGCAGCTAGTCCATTACTCATTTAATTTCCTTCTGCAGTCATTGACACCACTATGACATTCAAAGTAAATGGTGTCCAAGACATGATACAAGTAACTCTTTGAAGCTGCTTTTCTCTTCATCCATTTTAAAGTGAGTTTGGACACCCATCTTAAACTAGCTGCTTAATTTTACAATGATTAAAATTAAGTGGGATGTATTACACTCTGACTTCCCTAAATCAGTATTATCTGAGTTTGGCTGTCTCCACTGCCACATGGAAGCTGAGCAGTGGGTAGATAGATTCTGCCTTCTATCATTTCCACAAAATTGCATATTCGTAGAAAAAGAATTTTACAAGCTTTTAATTTTGCATAAGCATACCCTGTCCAGAAACAGTTACTTTCTTCAATTTATGTAGTTATTCTGAGGGTTTATTTTTTCATTAATTCATTATGAACATTTTACTGCATTGTCCAAGAGGAGCTATGCAGGCTTTTACAAAAGACATGAGACCATACAAGAAAGGACCATTTCTTTGCATTAACATACGTATGACTAGTTCTAATTTGGCACTTTGATCAGAGTTTTCCTAAATTCATTACTTTTTTTCCTCCAAATCAACCAGGCGAGTGTTTGGGCACTTCAGTGGAAGCAGCCTATTTGTTTTGTTTTCTTTTAAGAGCTGTTGCAGACTTGATTGCAATTCTATGTCATTTTACTGACATGTTTTATTTTATTGTGACTGTTAAGTATATTAAGTCATATCTACTTGAAGTCTTCAAGTTACAGAAAAGGAAAATCTCTTTATATAATGTACATTTTTAATATTTCTCCACAGTTTGGTAATTCTGAGTACATAATTCTGAATACTTTCTTTAAAAAAAAAGAAATACTGCAATGATTCCTGTTTTTAAAACTCTCCAAGTTTATAAATATAAGATTTTTTTTCTAGGAATGAAGGGAAGATATAAAATGTTTTTCCCAATGTCCTGGTTTTTTAAACGTAGTTTTTGTAATCATTTATTGACACATTAAATTTATGCACTGAGTCTTCTTTTCCCACAATCAAGTAATGAGTTCTCACTGCATTGTCATTGCATTCATTGAACTGTTCATGCAAAAATTTATTCAATAGCATTGATGCAGTAGATCAATATAGAATAAAATAAGTGTAGGTCAGGAGTGTAAAACAGAATCTATTTAATTACAAGATGTTAATAATCTAAAGGAACTCTAATTTTTCCTTTCTCAATAGATTATGTAGTAATAGAAACACGTGAATATGGAATAATTACCAATGACTACTTTAACTCTTAATCTGTCTTTCAGAATCAATATAACAATGTGCGTCAACCACTTCAAATGAAAAGCTGCAGCCATTGAGGTATCTCAGCAAAACTTCTCATGGGTTGATTGTAGTCAAATCAAATTTCATTAGGTGATTTTGGAATTTGCTACTGGTATGTTGCTGAACTAATATTTAAATATCATACTAGCAATATACTATTTTTTAAAATATAATGTAATTTGGCTTCAGGTTTATTTCCTTTAGTGGATGTATTACTGCTATGCAGAGGATAAAAAACAGCAGCAGTGAAAGTTATCAGTAGGAATGAATAGCATTGGATTATTTATAAAGCAAACTATTTTAAATAATAATAATAAAAAAACCTCAGCAGAGCTACTCTAGGGTTTGCTTTCTTCCAGATTAGAAATATCTGCCTTAAAAATTCATAAAACACTATTTTTAAAATTATTGCTTTCAAGTATGTCTCATTATCAAAAGCAAATTACTAAATTTGAACTGAGAACCTTTAACTCTTGAAATACAGATTTGCACCTCCTAAATAACATGTGTGATTATCTAGGAAAGTGAGTTTTTATAAGTAAGTCGCATTGTTTTAGTAAGAGTACATAGTACAAAAACCAGCAGCAGTCTGTGTACATTTATACTACCCATTTCATTAATATGTCCTCTCACTTATTTGGTAAGTTTAAATTAGTAGACTTAGGAGAACAGACTTTTTTGCTTGCATGGGAAGCTAATACCATTTCTGATCAACAGCATTGGAAAGACAGGAGTGAAAGCATGACTGAGTGAAAGTACAGCTGGTTATGAGAGCAAAGATTACAATTTACCAAAACATAACTTTGGGACTATCACATTTTAAAACTCACAGTCTTTGCTAAATGGACCAGGAAAACCAAAAGATCTACAATCGTGAAACAACATTGTTTTTTAGATTGTTGCAGAATAGGAATACAATGTTGCAGAGATGCCTTCACCATTTAGATACAAGAAACATGATCACTTTTACAGTTGCAAATATATTATTGTATAGTACTACTGTCCTGACAATGCTTTTGAAGTATTCCTTGATAAGAGCAGGTTAAGAATTTTCTTTCCTAATGCTGACTTACAATGATAATTGCCTCTTTGATAGATCTTCTATAAGAAGAGATGAACTTGGCTTCTCTGTTCCTGAATTTAGATTTTGGCAGTATGTTCACAAAATATCTGTTTCGGAAAGTTTTAAGGTCCTATATGTAGCGATATCAAATAAGACACCAGTGATCCAGAGAGTGTGACACTAAATGAGTGAGAGTGTCCAAGGACCACAAATGATCAGAGCTGTTTGCTGAATGCTTGTATGGGATGGTGGATAAACTGGTTTCAGAACTACCTTCTGATTTGTACCAATATATAGCTCAGCATAGTGCAAGTACCCCTGTGCCAAGACCTGATCAAATACAAAATCGCACAGCAGCCTCTCTCAGCGCATATTTCTAGGGCTACCTGCCAAGGCCAATCTCCTGTTGTGCACTTTCCACTAGAGTACGACACTGGTGTTCTAGGGATGCTGGGGCTAAGGCCACAGACTTCAAAATAGATTCTGGGATGTTGTTTTATTCTCTTTGACTCAATTAGGAGACTGAGAGTGTATTGTGAAAAAAGCGATTTCCTCAAATATGTATAATATTTTTGCATTCATATTAATGTGAATATTATGCTTGACCTTCACTAGGTGAAAACATTCCCCATGATCTTAAAGTAACTGTATTTGTAACACAGTAATAGATTCATTGCAAATGCCCGGTTTTGATCTTTGTCTGTATATTAACTCATGGACTAGACAAAGGTTGGGGTATATCTGTGCTTCTTCCATGCTATGAATTCTTTCCTTTAAAAAGCTGACAGTAGTGGGATGCATAGCTATGATAGAAGGCTATAGGAACTTTTTCATTTACTTTTCACATTTTTGTATAAAATAGCTGGTTTTGAGGTGAAACTGTGATACTAAAGTAAATACCTCATTACAGAAAGGCAAGAAGTGCCTTTCATTTTGTTGTGAAATGGAGAGCCAGAGGAACTGGTGTAACTTCTGGCTTCTGGACACTTTCTCTGCTCCAGAGGAGGACTTTTTGTCTTAAACATTATTTTTTTCTCCTCAACACCTCCCGTGGACCACATATTTGGAAAATCAGGAGAATGTTCTTGCATTACCCCTAGTGTACTGCTTTTGGCTGGGATAGCGCTAAACTTCTTCATGGTAGCTTGTATGGTGCTGTGTTTTCGATTTGTTCTGAACAGTGTGGATAACACATCAGTGTTTTAGCTATTGTTGAGCAGTTCTTGCACAGTGTCAAGACCTTTTCTGCTTCTAACCCTGCCCCACGAGTGAGTAGGCTGGGGGTGCACAAGAAGTTGGGAGGGGACACAGCTGGGAGAGCTGACCCCAACTGACCAAAGGGACATCCCATATCATATGATGTCATGCTCGGCATATAATGCTGCAGGGAAGAAGAAGGAAGGGGGGGGCTTCTTGTCTTCCCAAGTAACCATTATATGTGATCAAGCCCCGTTTTCCTGGAGATGGCGGAACACCTGCCTGCTGATGGGAAGTAGGGAATGAATTCCTTGTTTTGCTTTGCTTGCATGAAGGACTTTTGCTGTACCTATTAAACTGTCTTTATCTTAACCCACAAGTTTTCTCACCTTTATCCTTTTGTTTCTCTCCCCCATCCCACTGCTGGGGTGAGCGAGCGGCTGTGTGGGGCTTAGATGCTTACCAGGCAGTGGGCAGTAGCTGCCTACAGAGAATCACAGAATCACAGAATGTTAGAGATTGGAAGGGACCTCGAAAGATCATCTAGTCCAATCCCCCTGCCGGAGCAGGACACCTAGATCAGATCACACAAGAACGCAATCCAGGCGAGAAACCTGTATATGTGTTGGTTGTCAGCTAGTATTTTGTGAAGTACTTTGAGATGTGTAGATGGAAGATAGGTAGCAGGAAAATTACAAGCAGAAAAGTGCCCCACCATATCTCTCATATTGAATGCCTTTAAAAAGTTATCGAAGAGTTTTACATATTTTTAAATGATTTATTAAAAGACCCTGCACTTTAACTTCATTTTGAGAAAAAAAAGTGTTACAGTTACGTCACCAGCAAGACATGTATCATTTAAATTCTGTATTCCTCTTACAGGAAACCTGTGCTATTTATCTTTCTAATAACTGGGTAAAAATATTCTTGAAATTTCAATATCTCCATTGCTTTCAAGTTGACCCTCAAAGCCTTGCCTTGCCACAATCACTGATGTTATTTTTGTTATATGTTGCAATATAAACATTTTTTTCGACATTTGCACCTATAGGTAATTCCAGTGGGATATTCTATATTGATGAATATAATGAACTATATAAAAAATGTATGTTAAAAAAAAGAGTTTAACTGGAATTATTTATGTCAATAAACTGTTAGTTGGTTTGAAGAATTTAAAACTCCGTTGTATCTTCTTTTTTTTTACACAGGTGATAGATGCGAAGTAAATATAGATGAATGTATGTCTGCTCCTTGCCTCAACAACGGAAGTTGCATTGATGAAATCAGTTCCTATAAGTGTCACTGTATGAGAGGTTTTATTGGAACAAACTGTGAGATAAATGTTAATGAATGCTTGCCAGATCCTTGTCTTCATGGAAGGTGGCTATTTTCATTTAACTATTATTATCTCAAAGATAATGTACCTAAGTAGCAATATTTTAGATATATGGGAAGGTTGATAAATATACTTTTAATTATGTTCTTCCATAAAGCAAGAGTACAAGCACACTTAAAGATGACAGATGTTGCCTGCTTAAGATAATGTGATATACTGTTACATTATATCAGTTTCTCTTTCACTTTTGTTCATTAGCATAAACTAGTTTTCAGTATGTGTGGATTAATTAGAGTTTAATAAACTTAAAAGCAAGTCTTTAGCTGCTACATGCCAGCAGATTGAAATGGGAAGATGTCTTTAATTATGACAATCAATATCCTTATAAAACCCCTCAGCACCCATAACATACACATTTGAAACCAATTTTTAAAACTAATTAAAAGTGCCATGGATTTCAGTAGGTTATGTCAGACCACTGTTTTGAAATGTATGGAATGATACTACTCGTGCTGAATCTAGAATTACATAGCTTCATCTAAATAATGCTATTTTGTATTTCAGATGTGTAGATCTCATTGATGGATATCAATGCTCTTGTGAATCAGGATGGACCAGCTCAAGATGCGAGATAAATATTAATGTAAGTCTTCAGATTTTATTTTAATTATAGGGGAAATGGTAATATGCCACTTGGAACTCATTTTTATTTAAATAACTTCTGAATGGGTCAGTTCATTGAAAATGCATGACAGAAAGTCAGTTGTTTCAAATCCATTCTGAAAAGCACATTGTTACTTACATTAAATTGCATTAAAAATATAATTGAGGAAATGTCTAAAGAACTTTAAAGGGGAAGGGTGAATGATAAATCAGAAAAGCCTCAGCAAGCTAAGCCAATGTTACCTGAAAACCGTTCATCCCTCAGTTCAGCATGGATGACATAACTACCTAACCAGCATTGCGAGCCATGTTTCCTGTAGCTTAACTATATTTGAATAGTAAACCTCAAGGTGCAGTGCTCCGCACTGAAAGCAGGCATGACTTGTGTTTAAAATTTAAAAATCCAGGTAACTGTAGAATTCTATGATATAAAACCATGGAGTACAAAATACACTGCCCGCTTCCTCCTCTTAAGTACAAGAATATTTTTGCACTATCATGGGGAATGGCTGTGGATAGGAAGGCATCTGTATATGCAAGTCTGTGCCGTGAAGATTCCCATGATCAGCAAAACAGTTTGTAGGAGGTGACTGCATCTGGCATAACAGTGAGCAACCTTTACAATGTTGGCCACACTTTGGGGAAAGTAATTAATTGGTTTAGACTTTTTTAGGTTTTGTGCCAAATATAGTTTATTCAGATCTTGGCATATGGTCCTTTTAAATGTATTTGGTCTCATGAGAAAGTCTGGCATGAAATCTGCCTCCCTTTGGGCTATCTGGCTTTTAATATTGTGCTTCTGAATTGTCAAAAAAACTTTCCAAAATGCTAGGCAAACTTCTTTTTAACTTATGTATGCATGTAGGGACCTTTCATAGTTTTTTACATATAACTAAAAGTACTAGATAACTAAAAATATATCATACTATGTAAAGGAAGTGTAGTCTATAACTTTTCTGTTGAAAATGCCTGACAGTCTCACACAAGGAGTAAATCTAGCTGAAATATTACCTTCCCACTTCCTTTACAGAAAGAAGTAGCCAGAAAATAAGTAATTCAGCTCAACAGAGTGCACATCATGATATGATATTGCAAATCTGTATGATTATCAGCTGTTGCCAATGCTAATACAGAATACCCTTGGGTAATACTTCCTCTAGTATCATCCATGATTTATGCTTTCCTCCATGTTAAGAGAATGAGAGATTAAATGACCTGTAGACAACTGCATAAAATCATACTCAAAAGATAATCACATTTCATACTGAGGTGTTCGAAAATGCATAGATTAGAAATTCATAGAAAGAAACAATATACATATACATTTGACAGATAAGTCTGTCAGAATGATGGCTTCTTTTTTTTTTTTTTATATTCATTCTATTTGCATGCAGTATGATTCCCAGATTAGACTATGCTGCAGGTGTCATATTTTTAAAGGCTCGAACACTGCATTCATCCTGCTCAGACATATATCATACCTATGCAAATCTTACAGTGATCAGCAAAGCTTTCTGGCCATGTGAGGGTGTGCATATCTGGATAATCATGGTAGGCTCATACTCTGTAATTATCTTGCTCTAGATTAACATCAGCCAATTCCTTTGTTTAAAAAAATAATCAAGAATTAATTCAGGTAGATATACTTCAATATTTTCTTCACTTGAAGATATGCTTTTCTTTGTATTAAGGTCTATGCAACTGCATTGTGTGTAGGTGTTAAGGTATTGTTTAGGGGGGGCGGGGCTGCAGGGGTGCCCTCTGTGAGAATAGGCCAGGAGCTGTCCCATGCTGGACACAGCCTGTTCTAGTCAGCTCCAACGGACCTACCATAGGACACAGCTGAGCCCCTCACCCAAAATTGTAGCACCTCTGTGGTGGTATTTAAGAAAGGGCAAAAAACACTGCCCAGCAGAGAGAGGAGTGAGGAAAAAAAGTGTGAGAAACAACTCTGCAGACACCAAGGTCAGTGAAGAAGGAAAGGGAGGAGGTGCTCCAGGTGCTGGAGCAGAGATTCCCCTGCGGCCCATGGAGAGAACCACAGTGGAGCAGGTGTTTCCATGTAGTCCATGGAGAGGGCCATGTCAGAGCAGATATCCGCACTGCAGCCCATGGAGGGCCCCACACAGGAGCAGGCTCTGGGCAGGGCCTGCAGCCTGTGGAGAGAAGCCCATGCAGGAGTGGGGGAAAAGTGTAGAGGAAGGAGCAGCAGAGAGGAGCTGTTACAAACTGACCGCAACCCCCACGCTGCACCTGCCCTGCACTGCGCAAGGTGAAAGGAGGGAGCAGAAGAGTTAGGAATGGAGGAGTGAAGTTGAGCCTGGGAAGAAGGGGGCAAGGGGAGTATGTGGTTTTAGGTTTTTTCTTTGTTTCTCACTGTCCAAAAATCTGTTTCTAATTGGCAATAACTTAATTAATTTTCTTCAAGTTGTCTTTTGTCTGTGACAGTAGTTTGTAAGTGATGTCTCTGTCCTTACCAACCCATGAGCTTTTTCATTTTATTTTCTTCCCTTGTCCTCTTGAGTACAGAGACTGAGAGAGTGGCATTGCACAACCAGGCAAAGTCAGCAACTAAGCTGATTCAAACAACCAATTTAAAAATAAATTATACTTATGTGTATCTATCTGTTTCCCTATATATACTTGAATTTTTTTGATTTTTCACCTTTGAGTTTTTCATCCTCTACATGTGTTGCAACATAGCTTGCAAGAAAATACACTTCAAGACTTTTTCAGGTTGTTTAATACTTTTAGGGAAAAAAAATAAGCACTTTATGTCTTTATAGGTGTAGCCTATAACTTTTGCATGTCTTATATGGACTGTGAATATTGGAACTACCGTTTCATTGCTTTTTCATTTATGGTTTTCATTCAAGGAAGAGTAAAAGAAAAAATATGTGCACTATATTAATTAGTTGCACTACACATGACTTCCTTTGACATTTGAATATTTTTGAAATTGTAAGATGAACGTGTATAACTGAAAATTGATCTTTTCTCTCTGATAGAGGTAAACGTAGATTGCTAATACGGTCAGTAAGAGTAATTATGATTAGTAGTAGGCATGATTTCTTACTTATTTAGGCTTTTTTTTTTTTTTGCTGTGACTGATGAGAAGTCATTGACAGTCGTGCTCAGCTAAAGCTGACTCACAGAAACAAGGGGGAAATCAGGAAAACCAACCAATTTTCTACATAAAGGCCCCACATCTGATGTGCGTGTGGAGTCAGAGAACAATATTCTGCTAGTCCAAGCAAGTAAGCAATTATTCACCAGGACTTGGCCAGATTACACAAAAGACATGAGACTCGACAGCCATATAATTATCTGTGATTTGATTAGGAAGAACAGTAGGATACAGCTCTCCTAACTTGAGGTGTCTTTGTGAAAGCTAGATGTCTGTGCACTTATTACAGTCAATGAAAATGCAGTCAATATTCAGTGAGATCTGCAGAGCTGTTTAGCTGATCTTGAAATGGACACCTGCATTTCATTAATGAGCCTAGAGTCCACCGACTCTGATGACTGGGTCTTAATGGACTATAATACGTAAACCAGAGTGTAGAGTCCCCTCCCCAGAATTCTCTCTGTATATGTGTAGCATATATATGTATGGCAAACATTGGTGAACCTATAGAGAGCCTCAGATGAGCTGGATGCTCTTGTTTGTGCTTGTGTGGGACTTTTTCAAGCTCTCGAGTATTTTTACCTATTGCTAACTAGTTTAAAGAGGGTTAAGTAAGGTGCATAGTTTCTTGAAACAAGCTAAACTAGTGTAAACTTCCAAAAAATAATGTAGTTTATACTCAAGCTGCAGACAGGTATATCTAAGAGCGGAAGGAGAAGGAGATACCCACTTTATTCTGCAAAGCACAACATCTATGATTAGCAACCCATGGGACAATTTCAATGTGTATCACACTTTAGGAAACTCCTGGCCTTGAGGTAATAAGTTCGTCTTAAGTAAGAGTGACTGAATTGGAGCTTCTATTAAATGGAGAAGTAATAGAAAAACAGAGAATAGAAATTGGAGAAGTAGCGAATGGATGAGACTTAAAGAATGCTGCAGAGGAGTTTCACCTCCAAAGCAGTAAGCTCTCTGAGGACATTACACTGATAGGCATATTTCTGATCTCTTACATAAGAAAAATGTATCCACTGACATCACAGTATGCTTTTGCATCAAGGATGCTCAAGCAACAGAGAGTATCTTAAAAACCAGGACTATTAAATTATTAGGTAACTGGATTTATGACATCAACGAAGCCTTGGATAAAAAGTAACTTGCTTTGGAAAGATAATGAATCGCACAATATCTCTGGAGACATTGCCTTGGTGTACTGGAAAGGAGCCAATAGTTGTGACCTGTATCGATAGCCAGTAACGGAGGAAAGTGTAGGAGGGATATTCTTGAGGTTATAAATTCAGCCTGTCAGGGAACTGAAGTCTAGGACATACATCTAGCTTTCTTTGAAAAACTGCTGGTTCCACATGAGACCTGAGAGGCAGACAGAGATGAAGCCCCAGTAAATAAGTAATATGCTGGTATAGACAAAAGCAATTCAAATGCATTTGAAAATGGAAAAACTTCTGAAATTGGAGGAACCTGTACGAGAATGGATTTCACCTTTATCAGAATGGAACTGGGCTATTGAATGAAAATTAAAATGGTTGTAGGGCAATATTTAAACTAGACACTTGGTAAATGCTGACAAGTATAGAAGAACACTATTTAAGAATGAAAGAACTTAAAATATGAACATGACTGATGTTCAGTGTGCCTCTGAAAAGAACAGCATCTGTCTTGAAAGGTGTTAATGACAGAGATTATGTCTATTAGTGACTATAATACAGCTAGGTTTATGACTGTAGCATGAGAGAGCATGCCAAATAAATCCGGCAGATAGATATTCAATTTCAGGAAAGGAAAGTATGTGAAAATGAGGCACTTTGTCAAGTAATTTAAGAGGAGCAAGCCAAAACCATAAGAAACTTACAAATAGACTAGGGGCTATTAAACAAACAATATGTTAAAAGCCCTGGTAAAATGTGTGCCACAGTTCAAGAACACAAAAGTAGTCCAAAGCCCCTGGATGACTTAGGGAGGAAACTTAAGGCGGTCACAGGGAAAAACTGCCATTTCAACAAATAAAAAGCTTGCCCACATGGGAAGAACAGAAAAGTCCGTAGAACACAGTAGTTCAAATGTTTGCAAGAGGTTCAAAAAGCTAAAACACAAATTTAAAAGTGCCCTGTAAAGGATACTCTAGCTTGTAAAAAGCTCTTCCCGTATATCAAAACCGGGAAACCGGTTAGGGAACTGGTGGGATTGCTTGATGGCTGAAGTGTAAAATGGGTACTCAGACAGGGTAAGGTCATAGCAAGAGAAGCTCAGTGAATCCTTTGCATTTGAGGAACACCAGGAGGACCTCAGAAACTGGAGAAAATGAAGAGCTTCAGTGTAAGATAATAATCTAGGGAAAAATAGCCTAATACTTAGCTATAGCTGAATTCAGAACTGCCAGTTATAACTCGGGAAAGAAGACTTGGAGCAATCATTGACAGTTCTCTGAAATCACAGTCTCATGTGTAGTCACAGTACAGAATAGCAAAAAAATAAAAAAACCCACTGGGCTTGATCAGGAAGAGTATGGGGAACAAGGCAGAGAGCATGATTTCACTGCTATATAAAACCTGACTGGGCTCACATACTGGGTACTGTTCACAGGTCTGGACCTTGCATCTCAAGGAGGATGTAGTGGAGTTAAGAGAAGCTACAGAGGGCAAAAAAATTACAGGAACTGAATAGTTGCCTTGTAGGGAGAGATTTAAATGGTTGAAACCTTGCCATTGTAAGAGGAGAAAGCTGAGGGGAATGTAATTAAGGTTTAGAAAACTATGACAGTGGTAAATAAACTTAAATGGAAAATTTCTTCACCAAATTCTGCAGTAAAATAATTGGGGAAACGTGATGAAAATAATTGGAGAAACACATGGAGAAAATAAAACGACTTTCACAGGAAGCAGGGAACCTCTAGAACTTGCTTCCACAGAAGGCTGGGAAGGCAGGTATGTACAGAAAAGTCAGGCAAGTCATGGACAACAGGTCCATAAATGAACGATAAATGAACCCATCAGGGGAGTGCTTTTTATCATGTCTGATTAGAGAGTTCTGCTTTCTGGGAGGATGCATGGGACATAGACTGTAGAAAGTGTCGAAGTTCACTTGATTTTCCTGAAGTGGCTCTCTCTCCACTACTATTATATACAGAATACTGGGCCGAATGGTCTGATCCAGTACGTTCCTGCTCTGTATTGTTGTCAAAAAAATAGGTTTATTTTCATTATTTTTCTCTTCTCCTTGTGTCCATAATGCAGATTTTCCAAGCAAAATATTTTGGTCATTTTGAACTCATTTTGAATTTAATGATGTTGGATAAAACCAATATTCTGAAATATGGAAATAAGTTTTCCCAGTTCATTCCACAAAATGTCATATGTGTATTTAATCCACCAAATGAAAAATCTTTGGGAAGTTAATTATTCAACAATATGTGATAATATTAACAAAAATATTACAGAAAAAATAGAGCAATAATTTTATTTGTTAGAAAAATACACTTCATTTATAGTTTTGGTAAACATAAAACAGAAGTAGGCATCTGGAGCATTCATCTAAATTTTTAATGTAAATCGCAGACTTTTACATGGTAGTAGTTTTATTGAGATTTATCCCAAAGTAAGGGCAATTCAGCCTCCCATGTGAATGGAAGAGTCCATAACTTAGTGAACCACACAGTTTAAACCAAGTACTGTTTCAAACTTAGCAAAGGAAACCTGGGCCTTTTGGTCTCTTAATAGCAGTCATAATTATATCAGATGGTTGCACTCATTATAAATTAAATAAATTAAACTATGGTAAAATATCTTTGAAAGGAACTGAAATAGTTTCCCACTAATGCACTGAACCATGGATGTTTTGCATAACTATGAAATAACATTAAAACATTAAATTGTGCATTTCATGTGAAGAACAGGGAAGAACTACAGACCAGG